>NW_009201317.1:18401-20937 GCF_000690835.1 Fulmarus glacialis
CCCTCCTCTTGTTTCAACAGAGAACAACAGACCAAATGCCTGATCCAGAGCAAGAGACCCTCTGCTCCCGATGTTTCCAGCTGCACAACACATTGGCTCGGTTCAGCTTGTCAGATGTGGGATGGGAAGGCCTCTCCCCAGGATGTTTCCTCACATGAAGCCCAGAGACGAGTTGCCACAATCCAAGCGGCACAGCCCATAAATCTTGACGCCAGTTCCTTGGGAAGCTTGTGAAGTCTTGTCCTCACCGCAACGAAGTGGCCCTGTTGTCAGTGCAGCTCGTCCCCTGCCAAGCCGTGCTTGCTGAAAGCTGCTCGGAGCAGACCGATCACCGTCCCAGCGAAAGCCAGGCCTGGGCCTCATTTTCTTTGACTGGTTTGGGTGTGCAGTCAAGCTCAAAGCCCTTTAAAAGAAAAAAAAAGGGAAACCCAGATCCTTCCATATCATTGAGAAATAAGTCCACCGGAACCGGAACCAGCAACCTAGTGCTGAGTTGGGGTTTCACTGCTGACAGGATCATAAATCCCAGAGGTTTGGGACTTGGTTTTTTTTTAAACCAGGGACCAGAGATCTGGGTTGAGGACAGGGAACTGCTCTGGCAGCTCTTGTAGTAATTTTGTTAGTGCCACGAGGTCAGTAATCACTTGTACTGCAGAAGATCCAGAGATAGCCCCTCTGCTTCCCTGTTTACAGCCCCAGCACATGCCTAACAGAAATCCTCCACATACCATCCAGCTATAATACCCTCTCCTATTCTTAGCACAAGCTGGTCTTCTTATAGACTATTACTCAGCTACGTACTCCCTGGGTTTGGCTGTCCTATATCCCTCCCCTGGCCTGTTTGAGCTCCACGAGGCCGGCCAACTCCCCCTGTCTAGAAATTTCAGGGAAAAGCAAGTAAGTGATCCACGGCACCGAGCTTACCAGGAACTGCTGGGACATGGAGAGCCAGGATGAGCTCCCTTCCCCTGGACAAAACATCCCTTGGGCTTGCTTCTGCTGCTTACAGCAGCACCGGGCTTAGCCCCAGCTTGTACACCACACTCACCTGGCAGAGGGGATGGAAAAAGCAAGGTGGCAGGGCTGGAGGCAGCTCTGGTATTTGTCCTCTCCCAAACTGCCATCTGAGAAGCAAACGACAGCTCCATCTCCAGGAGCTGCGGCAAGGCAGGAGGGTTTCGGGAGCACGTACCCACCTGCTGATACAGGGCATCATCCGGAGCAGCTCCACCTGAGCTATGGGGCTGATCCCACCACCTGCTCTCCTGGCCCACGGCTGTGCAAGGGCGTTTGCTGATTACATGGGGGGTTGAGGAGAGAAACGTCACTCTTAATAAATCAGAAAGTCCCATTTTAGAAAAGCCTTTTGGTGTAAGGGCTGAGAGTCTTCCCCTCAGCTATCAGGGGGCTATAGGAGGCAGGAACCTTTTGTAACATACATGCCTGCCTTATGATTTGAATCAGTGAGTAAAGATGAGTCTCTTCTCAATAACTTTATTGTGTTTCTCAAGCTGTTAAATCCCCAGTCTTGTGTGAAATGACTTGTTATTAATCTTTTTAAATCCAGGCGTTGCCATGCCTTTGTCATTTGAAAACTGCTCCTGCCTACCTCACTCTTTTTTTTTTCCTTCTGCTTTTCTTTATGGTAGCAAAACAGAAAAGGCCTTGAGGGCTGGCAGAGCCTGGGAATGGGTGGGAGTGAGCGCCAGGAAAAACCTTGACTGGGGCCCTGGAGCCAGCCCCAGCAAGCATAGCTACCATAAACTCAGGTTTTCAGCTTTAAATACTCATGGGTTCAGATGGCCAGTGCCCCCCCTTTAAATTCCCATCCCTCCTGTTACATAGGAGGAGTATTTCAACTCTGAAATGACCTCACAAGATCCTCTGAGAATTTAAATAGTCGGAAAATATCCAGACGAGTCAATATGGAATAGCAATATGATGCTCAGGTTATTTTTTCGGAGGGTGGAGGGGGCTTTTCCAGCTAAGACTAAGGATGTTGTTGTGGAGGAGAGCCAGCCCAGGGACTCGGGGTAGGACCGGAGGAATCCAGGCACAGGGACGGTACCAGGGAGCCCGACGGCAGCGCATCAGCCACGCTTTGGAGCACAGAGACCGCATTTCTGTGTTACATTCTTATTTTTAAGCCGCTAGGAAGCACGAGTATGCCCCTGCAGGCAGAGCCCTGCGGGGCCAGGAGCGGTGCCAGCGGCTGTCTCCACTGTCCTCCTGTGGCCGCTGGCCCGGACCCGGCCTGTGCCCCCGGGAGGGGGGTCTGCAGCCCCCGGCAGCAGTACGTGCCCCAGCCCACGCACGTGTTGGCCCTTCGCTGGCTGTGCGCCCGCTCAGAGACAGTGCCCGTCCTCCCCAGACCCAGAAAAACACGCGGTGAGCCTGGCTTTAGAGGGAAACCCAAGAGAGTAAGTTCCCCGAGTGCCAGGTTCGTGCTGTGATTTGCACCTATTGCCTCTACCCTAAGAGCGATCTGCAGATGCAGCTGGAACTGGCCGGGGACTTCCGAATACACCGTGCTCGG
>NW_009201317.1:20995-28520 GCF_000690835.1 Fulmarus glacialis
GGGGCCTTCACAGCCCTCCTCTGGGTGCCACGGAGCCCCCCACCCTGCTGGGCACAGGGCTCTCTCTGCTTTGGGCCTGTAAAGCACGAAACCTTTTCACTGGTGGATCCACGCTGCTTCAGGCGGGACTGCCGTGTCCCCATGGGGAACGATGCAGCACCCTGAGCACCAGGGTGCTCGCGGTAACGGTGACTTTGTGCCGCGGTCACCCGCTCCCGGTGCCCCAGCCCCCCCAGCCCTGTGCTGAACCAGTGACCTCGACGGGAAATGCTCCGACTCCCATTTCCATCCCGGGGGAGCTCGAGCCTCCTGCGGCCGCGTCCGGAGCTGATGGCAACTGCAGGGCGGCTTTGCCAGCGGCCGGGGGAACGGCCAAGCAAGCCACACGCCGGGAGGAGGCGGCAGCTTTTCTCCATCCTCCCCGAGGGTTGTCCGGCAGCAGCGGAGCCCTGACTCCTGTTGCATTTCTGATCATCAAAATGCATAATATGAAGCAGAGAAGGCATAGTGAAAGCCTTTCCACACGCTTTATTTATAAACCAAAGTCCCCCATGTTAAATAAACTTAATTTAACTTGGCGTCCCGTTAGTGTGGGTCCCAGCACCGCTGTGACCGCATCAGCATGGCTGCAGGGCCACTGGTTCTTGCCACCACAACAGGCTCCTTGGTTGGGCTGGAGAAGCTGTGGAAGCAGTGCTAGTCGCATCCCTGCCTCCCCTGATCCTTCAGGTGCAGCTTCTGGATATTTCTTCTGTGGAGGAAGACCCAAAAAAAAAAAAAAAGGAGGAAAAAAAAAAAGAGAGAGGGTGTCTTCCCCGAGATGCTGTGCTCCTACCTGGCCTCATCTCCAAGTGGAATCTATAACATGCTGACATTCATGCAGTGTCACCCCAGCAAGCACTGAAAGCCATGTCTTCTTGACTGGAGAGGGGAGAGGAAGAAAAGTGATGTGAACCAAAGGAAAATCCCATCTCCCATGACGGCAACTCACAAAGCCCTGCCCCTGCAGCCCCTGGCAGGCAGAGCTGGGATGGGGGGCTGCTTTGAGCAGAGCAAGACCGATGCAGGGGGAACACCAGAGGCAGCTTTACTCAGCAGAAGGAGCTGCTACGTGTGAGGTTTTTTGGTTTGCATTATTTTTTTAAAAGTTATTTAATGGTTTAATGGGAGGTTTCCATTAACACGTGCCTCACAAATTCACACTGTAGCACATCGTCCTGAAAACAGTTGCACCCTGTGAATGACTGGGACTATTAAAAAATGCAAACAGCAGAGAGGGAAACTCAAGGTGACCCCTTTTTTCTATCAGGAGGCAACTGTGCCCTTCTCCTGCCTTTCCCGCTGTGCCACGGAGGGCTTTGCATTATGCCTGGCCCCACGGCTGGCACCGGGGCCAGGGGAGCAGCCTTGGGTCCCACAAGGACACAGTGACACTGCCTGCCCTGCCCGCCTGCTGCCGGCTCCCCCCAGGAGCTGGCCCTGGCACAGGCAGCAAGAGGCATTTCTGTAGGAGCTTTGCAGAAGCAGGGCAGAGAAGAACAGTGTGTCCCGGTGGCTGCTGCCCATTTCTCTCCTTTAACATCCCTTGACAACACCAGACTGAGGACCCTGGCCTTCCTGACATCTCTATTGCAGTTTCTAGCACACGTTCTCACTCACCACTTTCAAGGACTCTCAGATGCCCAAATTATACCGCAGAAAATGGATTAGCAGTGAGAAAAAAAAACCCAGGAACATCCAAGTGCAAATGCAGCGCTTGACCTTGCTTCTGTCACTCCAAACTCCTGGCAGAGGCATCAGAAGAGTTTGAGGCTGACTGTGCAGCGTTCCTCCCCCCTCTGGCCCATCCTCCACAGCGCACCCAGATACGACAGTCGCAAATGAATGCGGTACATCTTCACCCCTCCCAAAGCATAAAACGACCTGAAACAGGAACCCCAAGAGCAGGAGTTCATGCGCGCGGATTAGGCTGGGGCGGTGGGTGTAATGGCCTCTCCTGTGGCTGCCCCCAGCGAGGTTGCTCCTTGCGCAGGGGTGAGGCTGCTCCCCAGCTTCAGTAGTCAGCACCTTACTGCAGGTGGCAGGCTTGGTCTGGCAGAGGACTGGGAGATCTCTGTGTAGGCAGCCAAGGTTTATTAGAGAAATCGTTCAATTCAAATGACTCGGATACAAAGATAAGCTGCACTGCCTTCTGAAAGGCAAAGGTGTTTCTGACCCGTAGAAACTGATACAGGTTACCGAGACATCAGTGACTACAGCAGGTTTGACAGTAAAATGATCACCTTGCAGTTAATCTTAGCGGAGTCAAAGTTTCTTTCTACCTAGTACATCCAATAGGATGTGATCGTTGTGTCAGCATATAACTACCGCCTCTCGCCTATAGCCTTGCTGCCTTTCCTCCGGGATGTTGCCATCCGTCTCAGCAGCATCTCTTCTGCTCCTGTTCAACCACAGTAGCTCTCCTCTCCCTCGTTTGCCATGTTTCAACATCCAAAGCAACACATCTCTATGGAACATTTCTAAATTCAACGTTAGGCTGCTCTCATCTTTAACCGGGTGGGGGAATAAGGAGGTGCAGAACTCAAAATCTGTTATTAGACCCTTAAACTAAAATTAAAAAGACCAAAACCCACTGTTCATTTCTCATGGAGAATTCAAACCCTTCACCGGCATGTTCCTAGGAATGTTTTTCTGCTTGCAACAGTTCGCATCGCGGGATCGTATCCACCTCCCCTCCCTGGAGCACCATGGCGTTGTCTCGTCTGGGGGATGAGATGTCATAGGGCTGCACACACCAGCGCTGCTGTCCACACGCTCGTCAGCACGAGGCTGGCTGACAGTCTGAGCACAGGGCAAGCCCGGAGGGACGGGGAGGCCGAGGTGCAGGAGCAGACCTCGTAGCCATTTTCTGAGCGGCTCTTGTCATGCTGCCCTGGTTTGGAGCGTGCCCCAGTCCTGCTGCTCCCGGCTGCTTCTGGGGAGTCGGACTGCATGTCGCTGCACACCAGCCAGTCTCTAGCAACGGACTGGGGATAACCAGGCTGGGCCTCCAGGTCACTGTCCAGCACTTTCCAGTACTCCTTGCCCCTGAAGAAGTAACTTGCACCTGCGAAGAGACCAAAACCCAAAGGCAAGATGAGTGGTGATGGGCGCTCTCCCAGTGGAAAGGGCACAGGAGCCCTCGGAGCAGCAGAGGAGCACTCCCATCCCAGCTGAGCCCCAGGGCGCGGAGGCAGATGCGGTACCGCTGCTTGTTGCCAATACCCTCTCTCACTGCAGGAGCAGAGCGGCTGCTGGCGGGATGCTCTAAAAGATGATGCTATGCCTGGCCAGGATCTCTCACACCAGGCAGGAGCCACCAGACAGATGGGAGGTGGGTGGTGAGATGTCACCTCTTCTATGGTGGGTCCTAGAGCAGATGCATCCCCTTGGTACCAAGGGTGTGCGGGGTAAAAGCCCTAGTAAATGCTGGACACACCATACACATCTCTCAGCGGTCACCAGTGGACAGTCTTGTAACAAGGCATGGTAAGGCTGAAGAAGACCTCACCTACCTGTCAATGACCTGGGGCGCGTGCGGCTATCCCTGGGCTCAGATAAATAACCTGAACCTTCTGCTCTCAGGTGCGTTTTTTCCACTCTGAACTAGGAGGTTGTGAATTCTCTAAGCAGGTCCCATGCTCACGGAGGACTCCTACCCACATGGACGGCTGATCGCTCTCAACAGCTTCAGGAATTCCTGGGCTCAATAAATAACCTGAGCCTGGCAGGGCTCTGGGAACCTTCTGCTCTCAGGTGCGTTTTTTCCACTCTGAACTAGGAGGTTGTGAATTCTCTAAGCAGGTCCCATGCTCACGGAGGACTCCTACCCACATGGACGGCTGATCGCTCTCAACAGCTTCAGGAATTCAGTTTGAAAAGCACCTGGAAATGTCCCTCCCCTCTGCCTGGTTTATTGGTTGCTATTACACTGTTAGGTTGCCGGTAAATAAAACTTGGAAGTGTTTTGCTGTGAGCGAATGGCTGGTTTTAAACACCTCCTGTGACAAAATTTTTGTGGTCTTTTCAGGGAGAAGAAACCACTGAGAAATCTCATCCCCGGAAAATAAGTCATAACTCTGGGGAAGACATCTCCTTTAAAAATATTTTCTGTCCACATCCTCGTATATCTAGCTAAAAATCCAATGACAACAAATTCAGCGAAGAGCAAACCAGCACATATTAGGATAAAATTCACTGCAAAACAATATCAACTGTGTTCTTTTAATAAAATCAAATTATTAGGCCCCCAGGATATTTTTGTTGCCTGCTTGAAATTACAACATCTTTTAGCGAGCAGCGCACGGTGCGGGGAGCTCTGGCTGGAAGCCTACCTCCCTCTTCAGCTTTCAGACACCAGAAAGCGTCATCCCATCTGGGGCTGAGCAGTTTATGTCAGCAGGCATGGGAGAAGGGGCTATAGCTCAAGTGCAAATGAAGCACTGATTTTTTTCTTGTGTTTTTTGAACCGGCATATGGACTCACCATCTGACCACCTCATGGCATCATCTAAAGGGCTTGGTATTCCCTTCCACAAGATGGTCTCTGAAGGGTACCCGGGATCCATCCTCCGCTCGTGGTCATCGTAGCGCCAGTAGAGATTGTCCTTAAAGAAATAAGTCTTGTCATTGTGGGCCCAGGAGAAAGCGGCGTCGATTCCTCCCGGTGGCAGACCAAAGTCCGAGATGGGCCGTGGGTATCCTTCCTCCACGTTATTATCTTTGAAGACCCAGTACCTGTCTCCTGCGGAAAAGAAAGAAGCACAGAGCAAAATCACATTTGTTTCACAGCCGAAACCAGCATTCCCCCGCAGACGAGCTGATGTTTCGTTATCTGTTGCCGTGACAATCCTCAGGACTGAGCTCTTGCCATTGAAGGATGGGGACGGGCAGGCAGCGGCCCGGTGGGGAACCTCGATCTTTGAATAGTTGCTTTTTTTGTGTCAGGCTCTCCGTGGAGCATATCCCTGCTTCCCTCCTGAACTGCTGCAGGCGCGACGGTCCCGGGACACAAACACGCCGACAGCGTTAGTACAGTTGTCGCTTTTATGTGTTTGGTGGTGGCATTTGGTTTTCTGTCCCTTTGATTTCTGCCTGGTATCCAGCTGCGAGAGATAGAAAATGACGTGCAGCTGTGGTGGGCAAACTGAGCACTATCTGCCTGCTATTCGGCTCCCGAGAACCAAAGCGTAGTCCCACTTTGGAAGAGAAATCACCACACGTGTTAGAGCCAGCTGGGCTGAAGGACCTGTGGATTTAAGGGAGGTAAGGAGGATGCACAGGGGCTGCACAAATCCCATCTGAGCAGCTCACTGCTCTTCAAGTGCTCTCTACACAGCCACCACCCCCGGCTCTGGCCCTACCCTGGGCAGGGCAGAAATGTCAATAGTTTTTTTTTTTTTTTCAGATAAAAACAAAGCACAACATGACTGGCCCACAGTCAGAACAAAAAAACCAACACAGATCTCTCGATTCCTATGTGATACTCTAACCACCTGGGCACTCCTCCTGTTTGTACAACGTCTCTGTGAACCTGCAGTGTCCTTTTGGGCACCACACAACCTATTTGAAAGATCAGGCTTTTGCCTCCCTCGGTTTTCTAGAAAATCTGAAGAGGCACTTAAACATGTGCCCATGTATCAGCAGCAGGACCTTAGAGGCCGGAGTAATTTGTGTGCTTTGGTTTCTGCCCAGGGATCAATGAAAGAGCGCTGGAGGGAGAGAACGAGATGGTATTTTATAGCTGGAAAGAAAATCTCGAGTTTAATCTTAGGAGCTAGGCAGGACTAACACACATATCATGCGTGGCCACGGAGCGCTGTGCCTTGCAGGGGCAAGACCCCAGCTGTGGCAGAGCTGTAATTTTGGACTTATAAGCCAAATTTAGCCAGTAGCCAGGAGGAGCCCCTAGACCTGAGCTGCCGGAGGTCTGTCCGTCCCCGGCGGGGAGGGAAGGGAAGAAGGGAAGCCAGTGCCGCTGTGGGCTGCAGACCTGGCTGGGAGGGTCTGGTGCCAGGCGTAAGGGCTGCCACGCTCCAGCTGGCCCCATTCCCTCCGGATTAGCGGAAAGGCAGAGCGGGGCGGGCTGCCCGAGGCAGCCTTTTGCATGTCGTTCCTTGGGGAGACGCGGGGCTCGGCACGTGCGGGGGCAGCCTGGAAGGGCTTCGGCTGCGCTTGGAAACGCTTCTGCCAGCGCAGGGGCTTGCGCGGGACGTAAGCCATTCCTCCAGCCTTGCTGGAGGAATTGAAACCAAATTATTGCTTTCAGAAGTGCTTGGTTCAGCACTTCTGAAACCGATAATTGCACCACGCTCGGAGCAGAAGGGTCGGGAGACAAAAAGCAATTTCCAGCTGGGGAGCACGGAGGGCTGGGATGTATTTAGCTCTTCAAGCGCATGACCTTTCAGAAAGAGCCTGGTGCCTGGTGGGGGCTTGGGTGACATTCAGCACATGGGTGACATCTAACCAGCATGGACGGCCGGTTCCCAGGGGACTTGGACATTTGTGTAGGAACCACGAGCTAATCTCTTTCCCCCAGTTCTCCTGAAAGAAACCTGTGAGATGTTTTTAAAAAAAAGAGAGGATTGTAATGCTTATTTTAAGAAAAAAAAAACAAAACCAAATATAATTAGCAAAACCAAGCTCTTCAAGTTTTCATTTTTGTCCCCTCTGCAGCTTCTTCACTTCTCAGCCACAAATTCTAAAAGGAGAAAAGGCTGAAGAAGGAACACAAAACCTGTAAAGTGTGTGCGTGGGTGGTTCCTACTTTTAATTTCATTCTTGAAAAGCAAAGATTTCAGTTAGGTTTGGCTGAAGTTTTTCTTCAGTGACATCTCCCTCATTTTCTGGGAAACACGACTGCTAATTTTTGCCTGCCCTCCCTACAAGCTGGTTTCTCCTGGCCTCGGTCTCTCATGGTCAACAGGTCTCGGGCCTGCCCTGGGAGATGCTCGATGGCTGATGATGGTGTCTCCTGCCTGCAGGAGAGGTCAAATCTCTGCCAAAGTACCTTGGCAGCGGGATCTACACCAGGGAGACACACGTGCTGCCTCCAGCACCACATTCACTCTTACCTTTGAAGAAGACGATCTTGTGGTCGCTGGTTCTCTCGTAGACTGCGTCCAGGCTGTCCAGGTTGAGCGGCAAGCCCCGCCAGAAACGATGGATCTGAGCCGGCTGGAGGGAGACCAAGTGCTTATTGCGAGTCAGTCTCCAGAAGTACTTGCCTGGAGGAACAGACTGGACATTACTGAACCACACTGCAACCCACCTTCGCTGGGGGAGATGAGCGCTGGGCACGCAGCAGCAGCAGAAAGCAAAATGCGTGAGATGGGAGCTATGAGCTACAGGTGTCCTGCTTTCATGAAATCATAGAATCATAGAACAGTTTGGGTTGGAAGGGACCTTTAAAGGTCATCTAGTCCAACCCACTGCCCTGGGCAGGGATATCTTCAACTAGATCAGGTTGCTCAGAGCCCCGTCCAACC
>NW_009201317.1:28577-32613 GCF_000690835.1 Fulmarus glacialis
CTACCCCCTCCCCGGGCACCCTGTGCCAGTTTTTCACCCCCCAGCAGCAGCTGCTAGCGCTTTCTATTCCTGGCAGCCATTAGAAGAAATCCCCTTTTCGGGATCAAAATAATCCTCCGGGCATTGCACTGGCGTCATTATACTCCTGGCCGCGGTGTGAAGCTGCACCGCTGAGCCGGAGCAGGTGAGGGGAGCCTTTCATCTCCTGCCTCACCGCTCCGCACGGGACCTCCTGGGAGCCGGCGGGCCAGGCAGCGGCTGAAGCTACGCCAGGTACCAGCAGCCTTTAGCAAGAGCCTCCGAAGGAACACGCCTGTTTCTCCTCTCCCGGAGCACCCGCAGCTTCCCGCACACAGGGGGCCCAGCTGCTTTCATATTTAGAAACGTGTATGATGTTACGATGAAACACGGAAATATCAGAGGTGGTTTTTTTTAATGAAAAAAAGGAGTAAGAAAATAGAGGAGGAGGAAACTATATTAATAAAACTGGAAGGGATTGAGCGGGGGAAGGAGGCACAATTAAGGAGTTTGGTACCATCTCGAGGCATGGGATAAGCAGGGGACCTCGGTCCTGCGGTGCTCCCAGGGGCCAGAGGTACCGGCGGTGTAAGCAGACACACTGCCAGCACCTGCAGCAACACTGCCCCAGCTAGAGAAGAGTTTGGCTTGGGGTATTTCTGGAATCTTTTGGGTAATGGAAAAGGAAACGGGTTTTTCCTCTGTGGAAAGGATGCCAAACTTTCTCCTGCCGAAAGAGCCTCATGTGGGATTTCCTGAGGAGTCTTAATGATTTTAGGGGCAACTCAAAACCCGACTCTGCACCGTCTCAGGGATTCTCAGCCTGAGTTTTTGCAGCGCGCTTCGTGCTGCATTTTTCCCAGAGAGCTCCACGTGGTGAGATCTGAGCCGGAGCAAGATGTCTAAGAGCCAACTCTCAACTGCGTCTCATATCTGTTATTGCCTGTTAGAAATTATTGCATGATATTTACATCTGCTCTTGCATGGATTCCCAAGGGGGGATAAGCAACAGAAACCAAAGAAGCGTCTTCAGATTTGTATTCAAGACACTCGGCCCTTTCTCCAGAGCCGGCAGATTGTGACACCATCTTTTAAAATTTTATGGAAATTGGATCTTAGCCTAATAATGCAGGAGGCGAAACTCTAACACTTAAACATCTGCAGAGAGGGGGTTTTATTCTAATTATAAGGATTTATATCATATTCTTGTTCTTCTGCTCCAGTTTGCCTATTTGCTCTATCTGACTGAAACCCACGAATAATGAATGTGGTAGGAATTGCCATAATTACAGATTCTTTTTAGGAACGTTAGAAAAAAAAATAGGATTCAAATTTGGTGGCCATTGTACACCGATGGAAACGCATGTAATTAAATAAAGATGATCTCTGCATCTCTAATTAGCAAGGCACTAGACAAAGCCAGATTTTCACTTTGTTAACAAGAAATACAGCTCAACATAATTCCTTCTTTAGCAGATAAGTATCTGAACTTCGGAGTACCCTGGGCTCGTTTGAGACAAGGAGGGAAGCCCCACTGCTTTTGACATTTCAACCCTTTGCGATGGGCTCAGCGGGTGTGCAACTGCAGCAAGCAAGCTTTAACTCTACCCTCAAAGCCAGGCATAGCCTGGCTGTTGGTTAGTTTGGTTGGGTTTTTGATACGCTATCAGGAAAAAGCAAAAAAATACAGCAATTAAGTAGCAAGGAATTCTTAACGGGATGGTCCCAGTCTGCCCGTGCTCATGTTTTGTCACGGCTAAGCCTGCTCACCAAAGTGTTACGGTTGCTTGGACAATCATCAGCCAAGCCAGATCCGTGGGGGAATTGCTGCCATCAGCATGCAGAAATAGAATAAAATTAAAAAAAAAAATCCCAACCCCGA
The DNA here is from genome assembly GCF_000690835.1 of Fulmarus glacialis. NCBI lineage: Eukaryota > Metazoa > Chordata > Aves > Procellariiformes > Procellariidae > Fulmarus > Fulmarus glacialis. The sequence continues at coordinate 30,478 of NW_009201317.1, forward strand.
GTTTGTTTAAAAAGCTTGATTTAAAGCCACGCTCTGAGCTGGCAAACTGAGCAGGATGGAAGCCAAGTGTAAAGTCCTGCTGTCCCGAGCGTCTCGTTTTATATGGATGATGGGTTGAGGCAATGGCTTTCTTTAATACTAGGTGGTGATTTTGATCCCAGCGGCGTACCGCGCTCTCCTCTGGCAAGAGGCTCTCCTTGGCTGCCTCTGGCAAGATTGCTGCACGCACCATGCAAACACACACAGGCCAAAGTTGTTTTAAAACTTCAGGAGTCTGTAGCGAGGCACCTAAATCAAAGCAAGCGGTGTTTCCAAAGTGCGGAGAACGCACCGTTGCCTTCAACACGACAAGCCTGGGAGCCCTGGGAAGCTTCAATCCTGGTGTCTTTGTGGTGGGAGAGGCTCCTCCCCAGCTACGGAACCACCTCAGAACAAAATGTCCATCAATGGAGGGAGCTCATCACTGGAGGTCATTAAAATCCTGCCCAAGAGGTGATGTCCCTCCTTCTTGGTGGCCAGGATGGTTTGGTGGCAGCGATGGGGGCTCTGAGGAAGGTGCTGGGCTCTGGAGGCAGCCGTGCAGCTGGCACCCACTGACACTGGGCTCTTTACATTTGCATTTTGGCCCACAATAAATATAGCCAAAAATAGACACCGAGATGGATTTCTCTTTAGTTTTCATCTTTTATTTTTTTCCCCTCTGAAAGACAGACAGCCAGTCTGGACACCAGTTCTTATCTCTTATTTTCCTGTCTTCACTGTGGCTTTTTGGAGCTGGCATCTGAACAAATACCGCAGGGGAACAGCCTCCGTATTGTGCTGCCCCGAGGGCACAGACAACATCGAATTCTCTGGAGCCCTTTTGCCATTCTTGCCTGCGACCCGAGACTCGCACTGTGATACCCGGATGGGTTATACGTACCTGGATGCTGCTCCTGATCCCTGGAGGAGATGATTCTGCTTCCCTGCTGGATGACTTTCGGGTGGCCAAATGGTGGCCAGGGATGGAAAGAAGTGCCCAGTGGGCATTTTTCCATCTTGGAAAGATGGAAAAGAAAGCCCATGGAATCCAGCCTAGAGGGGCTCTGTACAGCTGAGAAGGCACGGATGGGATCCTCGTCGACAGCCGGGCACCCCGGGAACACACTGCCACAAGTGTTTGCTGACACAGAGCCAGATGGCTCTGCCATCGCACACGCATTGTCTTTGGGCGATGCACAGCAAGCAGCACTAGGGAAGGTGAGGCGTGGGAGGAAAGGAAAGTTGGAAGCATCCAGGAAAAAAGCAGTGGAGAGCTGTTGTTGCTCTGCTTATCCTTGATTCGACCCAGATTTCGACTTTGATAGCGCAAATATCACATTTTAGTTCTTCACTTGGGCAGTGTGGTGCAACGGATTAGAGCGTGGTACAAAGCGCCGTGCTGGATCGTCACCAGCCCGGCTGCTTCAGAGGGGTTAAACCCCGGCTCCCGGGCAGCCACATGGACATGTACCTGCCCTGGTGTTGGGACACACGTCACTTGTGGGCACCACACCGGCCATGTATCGCGGTGATGTGGGCAGGTGGATTTGCCTCCACTGGTCTCTCCTTCCTAACCATGCACCAGACCCCCAGCCTGCCATCGGCTGCGTGGGCACCTCCTCCGCTGTGCTGCGAGGGACCGGGCATGAGCCAGGCGGTTTCCTTCTGCCCCAGAGGCAGGATTCGCATTGACATTAAAATTTCCTTATCATCCATCCTCAGCCTCAGTGAGTTGATTAAAGGTCTTGTCCCAGTTTCAGCTAGAATAGAGTTAATTTTCTTCCTAGTAGCTGGTATAGTTCTGTGTGTTGGATTTAGTATGAGAAGAATGTTGATAACACACTGATGTTTTAGTTGTTGCTAAGTGGTGTTTACCCTAGTCAAGGACTTTTCAGCTTCCCATGCTCTGCCAGGTGCACAAGAAGCTGGGAGGGGGCACAGCCAGGTCAGCTGACCCAACTGGCCAATGGGGTATTCCATACCATATGACGTTATGCTCAGTATATAAGCTGGGGGGAGTTGGCCGGGGGACAGTGATCGCTGCTCGGGAACTGGCTGGGCATTGGTCGGCGCGTGTGAGCAATGGTATTGTTCATCACTTATTTTGTCTATTCT
>NW_009201317.1:32749-45288 GCF_000690835.1 Fulmarus glacialis
TGGGTTTTGGCGGCCGGCGGGGGCAAACCCACGACAGTCTAAGCCCTTCGATTTGAGCCAAAAGGAGCCAGCGGCATGCGAGACGCCTGCCTGGGTCTGCGGGCCCCGCAGCCTGCAAACCCCACGCCAGCTCATCCTCATCGCCCGCCCCAGTCTGTCCAACACTGCTGCTGCAGCGTTGCACTGTCACACCAACGTCACCACAGGGTGACGCAGGCAAAGACCACCGGCAGCGGGCGCTTACCTTTGAAGAAGAAAGCCTCTCCCCGGATCTGGGCCACTGCGTCAAAGTGAGTGTTGCATCTGTTGGGCACGTCCCGCCTGAGCCTGCGGAGAGATGCCCAGGTGAGCCCGGCCCAGGTGGGCAACGAGGGGCCGTGTCCTCCCCAGTGTCCCCCATCCCACGAACCGCATCTCCCCTGCCCCCAGAGCCCCCAGCAGAAGACCGTGTCCATCTGTCGCTCCTCACGCTCAAACCCAGCCACGTACACGGGGATTTCCAAGGCCAGCTTGGGCAACCCTCAGCCTGAAGACAGCTTTGTGGCAGACATGCTCCCTGGGCCACCGGAGACCATCGCTGGGAGTCAAGCGAGGACATGCTCCACATCTACCAGCTAGCGTAACTGGTGAGGGCAGAGCTGGCTTCCCGCTCCCTGGCGGCACAGCGCAGCTCGGCCGGCTGCCCCCGGGCAGCAGCACACGTGGTGGATAAAAGCCAAGCAGCATTTTGCTCCAGCAGCTGGGGACGTTGCTGCTCCGAGGCTGAGCTCCAAAATGCCAGTGAGAGGTGACGGAGCCACAAAGCAGAAAGCAGACGAGACCAAACACAGGGAGACGATGCCACATGCGAGACGACGCCACGTGATATGTGGTGAAAGCCGCCTGGCAAGTCGCAGCTGAGATACTGAGCTGCTTTTAACAAGGTGGGTGGGAAAGGCACAGAGTACGAAGGACCGAAAGCGCCACAAAGCCCATGTGAGAAATGATGATTGATGGAGGACAAGGAGAGGATGCTGGGAACATTCACAGAAAAGCTGCTGTGGGTGACAGGGAAGCATAAATCTGATTTGCTGATAGAAGAGTTGTGCTGGGCTGCCAGCAGCAGCTTCACAGCCCTCTTCGGGCACAAAACGACAGATACGGAGGTGAACCCCGTCCGCCCTCCCAGTCACACACGGGGCAGGAAGAAGGGGTTGGCACCAACAAGTGTCCTGCTCCTCCTGCTGCCGGTGCCAACGATGGTCTCCTACAGCAGCAGGATGAAATGTTCTCATGTTTCTAGGTCAAAACACGGCCATACAGAGTCTTGTGGACAAACTCCGTTAGAAGCTACACGGGAGGAAAGATAACTAATGGCATTAGCATGTTCAAGGAAAAGGGTCCCTTAGGACCCTCATAGCCTTTCTGCAACCCCTGGCAGCTGGGACACCTCCACCAGGAGCAGGTGCTCAGCACCTCTGTACTATGGGCATCACACCAAGCAGGGCAAAGTGGGGTGAAGAAGGTGCTGAGGTGGGAAAAGTAACTGCAGCATAGAGATATTTTTTCAAGATTAGATTCTTCTTGGTCCCATTACAGTAGGAATAATGCGACTGTTCATGCTTCGATCCTGTTATCCCCTCTTTGCAAACGGGACATTGAGGTTCAGAGAGATGAAGTGACTTCCTCAAGGTCACACTGCAGAGGCGAAGGTGACCTGCTCCATCTCTGCTGCTCTCACTTGGGGTGCTCCTAGTATCTGGCAAAAATGTGTGTGACCATGAACTGCCTTTTTGTTCAGTATCCCTTCTTAACTGTCCTGCTGCCCTGGGAAGTAAAACAATTTGGTAACTCTAATGTTCATTAATGAGCTAGATCCAGAACTTCCCTTAATGAGAGCATGCTGGTTGCTTGATGATACTCAGCGTAACCAGTCCTTTGCCGACAAAAACTTGCGTTGGAGTCAGGCTATCGGTCTGCTTGTTCCAATATTCACCCCCACAGGTACATTAGGGAGTTGCTCACTGTGGAAAGGTTTAGGTAAGTTATGCTTGCACGATTCCAGGATACTGCAGAGGAAGTTTGATTAAAATTTCAGCAAGGATGGGTTCACCTAAGGGTGATGGGGACAAATTTCCATTAACACGATGTCCTGGTTTCGGCTGGGATAGGGTTAAATTTCTTGCTAGTGCTGTGTTTTGGATTTAGTATGAGGAGAATGTTGATAACACACTGAGGTTTTCAGTTGTTGCTAAGTACCCTCCTAGTCCAAGGACAGCTCCCATGCCTACTGACTGAGCTAGGTACACAAGATGGGAGGGAACATCATCAGGACAGCCAGCTCAGCTGGCCAATGGGGTATTCCATACCATGTGACGTCATGCTCAGTATATGAATGGTAGGCGTGATCCAGGAAGTACCGATCGCTACCTGGTTATCGGTCAGCGTGGGTGGTGAGCAATTGCATTGTGCATCACTTATTTTGTATATTTTATCATTATCATTATTATTCTCCCTTTTCTGTTCTATTAAACTGTCTTTATCTCAACCCACGAATTTTTTCTCACTCTTACCCTTCCGATTCTCTCCCTGTCCCACTGGGGGGGGAGTGAGTGAGCGGCTGCGTGGTATTTGGCTGCCTGCCAGGTTAAACCATGACACACGAGTAAAATTTTGAGTCTTAGGGAAATGCAAAGCATTCCAAGATGATACAGAATTTCTGGGCGTGCCTTGAATGATAAAAGTCAGCTAAGGGATAGATAGCAACTATCACTTGTTCCTGCTCTTAACCGCTTCAGTTATGGGCTGGCTGGCCAGTCTCCACACATACTGCTTGAAAAAAGCAACAGCGTATGCAGGAGATGATCAGGAGAGGTGAGGAAGAAGGGGCACTCTGTGTGTTTGTGTGTTTTCCAGAAGACAAGAGGTCCAGAGGGAAATACCAAAGCCAGAGCGAGCAGACAAGATACTGATGCTTAAGTGGAGCTTCACTCCTACATGTCCTTTGCAGGAACATCAGTGACAGCTGAAAAGAAATGAACTTGACTTACGGGACAGTGGAGCGGTTCTCTGGCAGCTCTGGCAGGATAGGGTGGTCATCAGTTTTGCTTACTTCAGGTTTGGCTGTGGGGGACACAGATTCCCTGACTCCTATGCGTAAAGACAAAGAAGCAATAGAGGGGTACACCATCCTCCCCACACCAGCTCCACTCACCCCAGAAACCAGCTATTCCAGCGTGGGCCGAGGCAGAAACGGGCCGTAACCGGGTGAGGGACACAAACTTACCATAGAGTTGCCAGATTCGGACTTTGTCCTCGTAAGGTAGGTCATACTTCAGAGGATCCCCCACTGGACCTTGGTAGTAGGGTCTCATGATAGACTCTATGGCAGAGATGTGGGTCAAGCCAATGGCGTGGCCAAACTCATGGACGGCTACAGCAAATAGGTCCATCCCATGAGCATCTGGAAATAAAGACAAAATTGAAATAAAAGTCACTACATGCTGATTGTATTTTGGGGGTTTGGGTGGGCTGTAAGGGCTGTAAGAGAAGGTATAGGTAAACGTTGGATAAACTGGGAAAAAAAGCTTTGGAATAGGTGAAGTTTGAAAACAAAATTTTTCTCCAGTTGGAAAAAGGAGACTGAAGCGTTTCATACGAAAATGGAAAGCAAGCCAGGCATCAGCCCGCAGTGAGTCCTCAGCCCCACACAGGCGTGGGGATCGCCCTGCTTATTCCCAGACCCCTGATGGCACCTGAGAAAGAGCTGGACAAACAGCTGAGACAGTGACCTCGGCACAACCATCCGTCATCCCCGCTAACTGGGCCAGAGCAGTCATCTCCTGGATCTCACGTCTGCCCTGCAGCAGCTGCAGACGCAGTCTTTGTGACACCCTGAATACCAAATTTCTGCAGTCACTAGCCAGAAGCTCGTCAATGCCTGCGATAACGAGCAAAGCCACGTGCCAAGGAACCGGTGAGCGCCCAGCAGCGCCCGCCTGCCCAAGGTGCTCTGCTGGGCTTTCCCTGCCTGCACAGTCCTGGCACTGGACGCTGCTGCCCTGGCCAAACCCACCACGAACACCTTCCTGCACCGCACAAACGCAGAGCTGTTCTCCTGCTCATCGGCCACAACCCCGCTCATCTAACTGCTGCCCTGACAGAAAATGGCAGAAGGGGGCAGGTGACCACGTCCAGCTTGTTTCCAGAGGACTCGCCCGTCTTCTCCCCTTCCACACCTGGGGGGGCTGCAGCTCCGGGGTCTGCTCCTTTAGATCCTCACACACCACGGTGGGCATCAAGGAGACTTTACTGACCATTGATACCTCTTCTAATGATTTTTTTCCTCAGTTGGGCGCTCTCTGCTCTATTCTCTTTCCCAAAATTTCCTTATTTGCAATCCAACCCCTAGTGCTCTACACCGCACCCACACACAGACCCATCCTTCTAACGAAGGGTCCTCTCCAGAGCCTCAGACACTCAGGGCAGATCTCAACAGGGGTTAATGTCTGCTTCCAAACCTCCACCACTGCCGCCAAAGCACAGGAAGAGCTCACACCTCAGGAGCTGCACGGGACTGATCCTGCTCGGTGCATTCCCACCACCCAGTTCCAGACCGGCTGGGTGAAGCACCCGTACAATTGCTGCCCCTCGCTTCACAGCAATGCCCTGCAGAGCAATACCAGAGGGTGGCAATGATTTTAAGTATGGTTCTTACAGAGATCACGGTTGCAAGCATTGTAATAAAAAGGCAGGGAGGTTGGAAAGCCGAGGTCTGCGCAGAGCTCAGGGGAGCCCCACGTTCCCTGAGCCGCGCTCGGGGCCAAAGGAGACGTCGAGCAGAAGAAGCCGTGGCTGATCCTGCACAGTCCTTTGCGCTCCCCACTGGTCTTGTGGTGTTGGGGGGGATATTTTTGTTGAATTCTGCTTTTTCCTTGGTGACTGTTATTTACAGTATCTGTAAACAGCCAGGATTTTTATAACCTGTGCTGTTTTCCCCAGCACTAGGAGAGAACAAGACATATGCTTTCTGACATTTTAATGCCAAACCGACAACCTTGGGGATATTTTTATATCACCTACCAAGTTGTTATTTTTGAATCACTAGGGAGAACAAAATAAATAAAAGATGAAGCTCGGATAGCTCCAAGACCTTCAAAATAGAGGGCAGCTTTGTCGCCGTCAGGCTCATCCCCTCGTCCCTCGGCGATGCTCGGAGGGATCCTCCCTGCGGGGCCACCGGCCCTGAGCCCGCTCCTCCACGCGAGCCTGTTTCACGACGAGCGTTCCCAACCACCAGCTATAAAACGGGCACCACTCCTTACTTCATCACATAACACGTCCGCTACGGCAAGCTACCAGACCTCAGCGCTTGCCTCTGCCCTGTATGTCTGCAAAGCAGAGCTGCTGCTTTTTTTCCTTCCCCATAAGACACCGGTTGGGGTTGCACAGCGTCACGAACCAAGGAGCAGGTTGAATCCTGAAGAATCAGCCTGTCCAGACCTTTAGCCTTAACCCCAGACCTCCTCCAGCACGTCTGGTGAACACTCCTGCCCACGAACACTCAGCGGGGATGGACAGAGGTCAACCGGTGGGAAGGGAGGAGAGGGGTGGGGAGAAAGAAGGTATTAGCTGGTTTCAGAGAAGGTGATTAGGTCTAAACGAAATCATTAAGCTGAGGCAGCAGGAGCCCGTTGGGAGGCTGGCATTGGAGGTGGCGTGACAAGTAAATTAGCAGCTGGCGACTGCAGAGGAAATACTCTGTCAAAATGTGCCCGACACGAAGGTTGGGGACCTGATCCCCACAGATGGCTCGCACAGCTGAGGAACACTTGCTTCTGAAAGTCCCTCTGCTTATTAAAACTCTGCTCTAGCCAGACGAGATGAAATAAAAGGAAAAAACCTGTAACTTGTAACCATCCTGATGTCAGGTAATGGACACGAGATGGCAGGAAAGATCTAGCGTTCACGGGGGGCTTTTTCCCTGCAGACCACAGAGCCCTTTCCAGGCAGATCAGCTAATAAATATGCTTTAAAAATAGGAAATTGGGGCACGTGGCAATGAAGCCACCCAAAAGGTGACAAAGTCAGAGAACACAGTCCCCATTCCAGAGCTCCAACAGCCGCACACCCAACCCGTGACCTTCCAGGTCCCAGAAGAGACGGGGACTGGGGGCGGGCGATGGGGAGCTCTGCAACTGCCGTAGGATGGGGAGAAACAAAGAGATATCCTTGAGGCTTCCAGGAACATAGAAGGTCCTGGACACTGGCTGCTGTTGTTTCACTAGCAAGGCTGAATAGGGAACCAGAAGAAGGTGTTGGGACCTGCAAGCCCGGGGTGAGAGGCTAAACCACTCTAGCCACCAGCACAAGAAGAGGGAAGTGGGAGCACATGCGTTTGGCTGCAGCTCTCCCACCCCAACATACCTGATGATCGGAAGGTCCAATACTCATCATCATCAAAATGGGTGTCTCCTGCCGTGTGATGGTCTCCAGGGAAGAAAGCATGTGCCACTGTCCCACCAGGTCCATCAAAGGGATAGCCATCGTTATGATCTGCCTTGGAGAAGTCTATCTGGATATCGGCGTTGTTACCTGCCACTTCATGGAAATTCAGCGGGGTAATGTCGCTCCAGACCTTCAGGGCGTAGTACATCAGGGCTCGGACTGTGTCGTGGCCCAGGTGGGACTCTTTCGGGAAGGTGCGAACTCTGAAATAAAGAGGCAAAAAAAAGGATAGGACACTAGCACAAAAGATCTTCTCTGAGGACCACCAGGAAGGGCTCTGCAGGTGCCTGGTGCATCACAGAGCCTCGGTGAGACCTCCAGAGCTCCTAGCGCACCTCCATAGTGCACCCACATGCTTTTTAGATGTGTATTTAAGTCTCTGAATCACATCGGTTCCAGAGCTATGAGGATTTCAGAGACTGCGTTTGGGTCCTCTGGAAATACTGAGCCAGTCTTGCCCATCAGAGTGTGAAACACCCCACGGGTGTGAAACACAACCAGGACTTGAGTGCTGGTACCTCCGGATCTTGCTGTACCAGGTGGCAGTCAGCCTCAGAGCCACGCTTCATGCACAAACTGCTGTCAATGCCCAGGACTACTACCCTTGCCCAGCCTTGGAAATACCAACGCCATGAGTCCCTTTCCAGAGCTTGCCCATTTCTTTTTTCAAGCTCCCTTTCAGATCTATCAACAATTATTTTCTCACCGCTTACTCGTTCCAAGTGCAACTCAAATATACAAAGATTATTGACTTCTGAAGGCTTTGCACCACACACAGGCCCGTAAGTTTTCCTACAACAAACAGCAGGTCATTCCTCATTCTTATTACACGCACACAGAAATCCAGTATGGATTTGCTGCCTCCATATATTTCCCAGCACGTCTGCTGGAGGTATAAAATATACTCTGAAAACCAGTACACTGCCAGCAACCTCTGAGACTGCAATCCATAACAAGGAGAAAGAGGAAAAGATGCATTTTATGTAAATCCCGTTCAAAATGCCTCCAGCCTATTGCCTGCAGGAGACAGGCCATCTGATGGAGCACTGTAGTTGAGAAGCTCTTGACTTGCTTCTTGGTAGCAAAAGCATTGATGAGTGGGGGCTTACGACACTACTTCACACATCACAGGGCTATTATAGTTTATCGCGTGGTCCTCAGCTCTGCCTTGCCCTGGAAGAGAAGCCAGGTGGGACGAGCCGTGTGGACTGCCCTGCGGCTGTGTTATTCAAACCTCCCTTTTGCTCTGAGCCGGGATGAAAAAAAAGTCAATGTTTCCTGTAAAACCAAACCTTGACAAAGAAATCCTAATATTGTCGATTTAATAAGAGGAGGTGAAAAGACAAAGATGCAACAAGGCACCTTGGCCTCTAAAAGAGTATGTTTAGATAATCTTTCATTGACAATTTTGAAAAAATTAAACACACTCCAGGAAAATGTACTGTTGACTGAGTAATTATTGACAAAAGCCAATTGTGCTGGAAAATTTCTGGCCAGCTCTACCCTGGTAAGATTGGATGCTTTATTTCATGTGTACCAGCACACCAACCAAAGCGTTCATGAAATATTCATGGCTTGACAGATTTTTTAAAGGCTCAAGTAACAATTATGATCACCTCACTTGCCGACCTGCATAATACAGCTGGGAGAGCATCACTCAGTATTACACTACTCCCAGCACCAATTGAAGTAATGACCTGACTAAACCTCTAGAGGTAATTACAGGTGTCAGAAAGGGATGTCACGTCACTCAAGCTCTTCCTATGAGTAGTGATTTGGGTACTGGGAGACACCATGGATCAGTGAAGGGGAGTAGGAATGACTTGCTGACTGAGGTTGGATGCTTTTGCTTTCCCAAATATTTGCATATATCCCATGCCCTCCGAGACACGCAGCCCAAGGTGGGTATCACCTCCTGACCTGCGCAAAACTAGTGAGGGTTAAATCCAGGACAGAACGAAAAGGGACAAGCAGAAATCTCACCAACAGTTTCTCTGAAGAGTTTGGGAACCCCATCCTAGCGACGGTGGGAATGAGATGGGTGGATCAGGCAAAACACATCACAACCAGATGAGCAAATACCACTCATATCTACGCCTTTGCTATCCCTAAACTATTCTGGGCAAAGACAGACCTGAACTACTAAACCAAATGAGTTAGCATACATGTAGGATCAGATAATAGTAGGACTTCAAACAAGACACACTTGTAAAGAAGACAGCATGGAGGTACAAACAGTATGAGCATGGGATTAGAAAAGACAATTTTCAGGCAATTTTTAATTTATAGAAGAGACTAGATGCAAACCTCTACAACACAAAAAAAAGGCCACCTGGTTTGCAGATATTCTTTAACTAGGTGTCTTCATCTTCCACAACACTCCTCTGGACTTAGGTAAACACTTTGCTGCTTTAATCTCTACTGAACAAGTAATTATATGTGTAAAACACACCATGTTTCATCCAGGAATTATGACCTATCTCCAAGATCTTAGTGCCTAGGGCATGGACTCAGATTCGGGGACATCATCTGCTCTTCCCTCCTCAAGCCGTGCTCAATCGCATGAGCTGCTTTCCTTTTCTTTCCCTCTCTTTCCAGCTGTAGAACAAAGATAATAAATCTGATCTTTCCTGTAGAAGGAGAGTGGATAAAAAGCATTGTCTAAAGAGACAAACATTATTAACATTCATCCCAACCCCTGACTCCAGAAACATTAGATTAAGGCAGAAACAGTATCAATACTTATTTTGCTTCTTATAAAAGGTCCTGCATCTCTGAGCTGACCCACATTCTATTAGCATGCTGCAGGTATAAGTGAAAAATCCCCCATCCTTTATTCATTACCATCATTATTTTGCAAGAGAATCCCATCAGGGTTTTTTCAATTCAGCATCTGATTTGATTGCCAGAGCTCTCCTAATTGTTTTCAGTGAGATTAGGAAAAGCCTATTATGCCGATAGGATGTTCGTCGGCATTGCGTTACCCAGTTCCACTGAAAAGGAGGCACATTTCTAACATCGTGCAGATACACACAGGACTAAATAAGCTTCCTCCCACCTTGATTATTATTATTATTTGTAGTAAATGGTGCCGAGGTACTCAGCGGAGAGCAGCGCTCCTTCTTCTTGGATGTTAATCCCTCCTGAGACTCCCCTTACAGAGCTCCAATCGCGGGCAAAAGCCTGATGTGAGCAATTGGAGAGAAACCTCTCCCCTGCCAAGCCACCGGGAAGGTGATGAGGACTGGGCTGCTCAGTCCCCCTCCGGCCACCCCACCAACATGGCCCCGAGCCCCCCGCAAAGCCACGCGCTGGGACACCCCGAGGAGCATCTGTCCCCGCGGCGGATGGGGCAACATCAGCCACGCCACTTGAAACAGCGGCTGCCGAGCAGTACACGGGTGTAAGTGGCACAACTGGGTGCTGAGGAGAACATCTTTGCCCTGCTTTTAGGGCTCACCCAGGGCAGCACTGCCACGCAGACAAATGAAAGCTGACTTTCACCCAGTCCTTCACATGTCCCCTGAGTCCCCTCCTTCGCTTGTCCCATCCCAAAGAGATTTTGGGTCCAAGCTGGTTAATAAGTAGAGGCCAGAGAGGGCTGATCTGCCTCTGCTCACTATTGAGGGGCACCCACACCAATGGTTATTTTGATTTCTGGGTTCTTTTTTGGTTTTTGTCCTCCCAAAGACAAAAGCGGAAGAGTATTAGTGATGTATGAGAAATCAATTGCTGGTTAATGAAAGCACTCCTTCACTTCTGCAGCCCTGAAACCACAGAGAAATAAAATAAATGCTGATAACTACCAAACACAGCAGGCTAAGGATTGCCTGATAAACCCAAATTGATTTTTCTGGCGGGGGGGAAGAGGGGACAGTTGAAAGAGCGGATGCTTGCTGCCGTGCCAAAGGCGCTTTCCCAGCCACCCGCAGCACACCCCGACCCGCTGCTACCCCGACACTGCCGCAACACCCCGATGCCGCAAGAGGAAAGCGGTGGGGCTGTTTGCACCCTCCATTGCACCTCTCCCAGCACTTGGCAAAAATTACCCAACATTTCTGGGTGATAATCCTTCTCCTGCCCTTTAACACGCACATAACGCCAGGCGGCTCCCTGCAGCCCAGTGATGGGTGCTGGCATGGGAGCAATCCATCCCGGGGAGAAGAGGTGGGTGAGATCAGATCTCGGGCTGCGAGAGGAGCAGCTGCTCCGGAGGGGGCTGCCGGAGCGGGGTCACCCACCCCAGCCATCGTGCCCCGGCAGATGCCAACGTGGCAGCTCCCTGCGCTCTGCTCCAGCCGCTCGGGGCTTTTCCTCCGAGGGTCCCACGTGCCGGCGATGGGAGCGTTATGACAGCCCCGAAAGCAGCTCCGCAGCGGGGGGAGACACTCCTGCCCGCCTCGGGCATCCGTCACCCAAGGCAATGAGGGGCTCAGGTGCCTGCGACCAGCTGGGCTTGGGCTGGGAGGTCCCCACGGTGGATGCCACCGATTAGAGGAGGAAAGCTGGAGGATTGGGTCCGTCGTGGGGATGGGAGCGTGGTACTGGGGGTTACCCCGGCTGCCTTTACCCAGCGGTACCTGCCCGGCAGCCGCCCCTCCATGCCTCAGTAAATCCACATCTCAGCTCAGGCGGTGGCATACCTCCGCCGCGGGTAGGCTCAGGATGCTCACGGCGATGGCCAGCAATGACTGACAGACGTCACTGCTCCCCTGCTCCTGCCTTTGCTCCAGCTCCAGCACCCCGTGTCCCGAGCATCGCAGTTTCAAAGACTGCAGCTTTGATGAAGTGGCACCAGGGACTCAACCTTAACTAAAGATGGATGAAAGTCAGCTCAGTTCGGCACCAGGCTGAGATTTCAGCAAGAAAAAACCTGGGAAATTTAGAAAGCTGAGCTTCGGCGGCTTCCTCCTGCCCCAGGGAGTTCAAAGCAGGCAGAGAGGGGGCACGGCCCTAACGCTGCATTTCCCATGACTGCAAGGAGACAGCGAGTGCCTGGAAAGAGATGGAGATGCTCGCTGTGAACTCTCTTTCTGCAGGGCATAACCAGAAGCAATAAAGCAAAATTAGCAAAAGAAAAACCAGGCTGCAAACGCGAGGGGGAACTCGCTGCGGGCAGCTCCCGGTGCCGACGCCAGCAGAGGGCATCCGCAGCACGCCGCTCCCCGCATCCCAAATCTATCCCACTGCCTCCTCATCAGCTTACCTAGTGCCCTAGTACCTATGTGCAATGCAGAAAAAACAAAATAATAATTAAAAAAAATTCCCCATGAAAAGAAGATTTATATGCTGTAATATCCTGGAAACTTCCCATGGAGATGAGGCACAGAAGACATGCGTGTCTGATGCTGTACTGGGATGCTCTGATGCTGTACTGGGATGCTCTGAGGCTGTACTGGGATGCTCTGTTGAGCACACGTGGGCTGTGCAGGATGCAGCCTGTACTGTTTGGCTCCCTGAGCCCTCCCGTTCCACAGGCTGGCTGTACTCAAGGGTAAAAAGAAGAAACCTAAGCAACCTGTATGCCTACAAACTTTTGTTTGCCATCGCTGCCCTCTCCATCAGTGCAGGTGCCTATCCCGAGATCATCCTTTCGTACAGCTTTGCTTCTCCGTTTATTCCAGCCTTGCAATTGTTCAGGTTTTTCTTCAATTTTTAAATGCATGGCATACTAGAATTTGGGTTTGTTCTCTTCTTTAAAAATCTTCAATCAATGCGTAAAAGGTAAGTGTGTAAAACTTTATGTCTCTATTGGCAGATTTTCATGGCAGTTTCAAAAAAGCTATTTTAATCTCAAGTGTTGGATGTAAATACTATGTTGGAGTTTCTATAATGCTATACCCTTCTGTTGGCTTATACAACCTCCAGTTATAAAATACAGCCCTTTCTTGAACAAAAGCCAAGATCTTGGAAAGGATCAAAGAATAAAAAGCAGAAGTGAGTTTGCCAGGAGATGGATTTTTTTATGTCAACATATAAAATCGTCTCAGACCTAAACCCCTTTTTACGGCAATCTTTGCTGCAGCATCACAGTTTCCAAGGGGGGGGGAAGC
>NW_009201317.1:45325-48042 GCF_000690835.1 Fulmarus glacialis
GACCCCATTCCCCCTCCACATATCGCTCCAGCCTGGGACTGCGGACGCTGTGCCAGCACGGCCGGAGACCGGGCTCCGGACCACGCTGCCCGGCCACCGCGCCTGCCCCGCCGTGGGACGTAGCTCGGGTTTGTCCAGCCCAGCTTTGCTCGGAGGAGCTGCCGAGGTCAGGGCTGTGCACAAGCCATCCCCCCTGCACCGGCTCCGGCAGCTCCCGGGACACCAGGGTAGGTTTTATTGTTTCACCCAAAGGGATTTTTTCCTCTCTGAAATACAAATTTTATTCCTCTTACCCATCAAGACGGGGCTGGTCGACAGAGGAACAGGCTGAGCTTTTACAACGTGGGTCACTTCACTACGAGAAGCCATCTATTAGCCAAAATTGTTTCTCACTGAAGCGGAATTATATTTATCTTTTCTGAAAATAAGGTCTCAGGGGGATGTACTGGAACATGGACCAAATCCCGGGTAAGGCCACAGCTTCAACACGTGTCAACAGTGACAGCCAAGTCAAGGTTTGTTACTGCAGCGGGAGGTGGACTCGCTCTAGGGACTATGTCAGGATCAAAGAGAAGCTTATTATTAAGAAGGAGATCCCTCCACAGCTTCCACATGCATTTTCAGGATAGTACGAGCATCTCATGGTGCTCACCTTTCTTCAGCGGTTCTTGGAGGAACACTTGCTGCAGCACACGGTCCTCAAGGGAGGAAAAATGAATCCCAAAAAGCACAAGTCTTGGTGGGACAAGGATCAGCTTGTTTGCCAACCCTCACCTGCAGCGTGACTGCAAGGGGGCTCTGGAAGTTGGATCTGAACTTCTGCAGGTTCAGAGCGACCCACATGTGTCGCTCCTTGACGTTAAGGAAAAATACTCCCCTGTGGCAAGGGCTAGGAGAAAAAAAGTGACTCTATTACCCAAAAAATCCTCCCAACCCTTGGGCTCAGGTGGGGCAAGAGAAGAAGCCCAAACTGTGCTGGCCAAGTCTGTGGCAGCTGCTTGAAAGAGCGCAAATGAACTCAAGAGAAATGATGCTCTAACCGCTGCACTGCAGCAAAAAGCTCCCAGCTAATCTGCCAGCCAAATCCACACCGTTCCCAGCCGATGGCCAAGTGGGACCAGAAAGCCAAGGCTGGGATTGACAGGAGAAGAGTTTAAATAAATAGTCTGTGGGGTCCTAGGAGCATGGAGGGACACGTTTTAGCACATCACCCTGAAACTCATCACAAAGCCGTATTTAGCCCAGGTCTGCGTGGGATCAGCCCTTCGCTGCAACATTTCCATAGGGCAGGCTGAATTCCTACCTCCAGGACAAGTTCCTTTTGCTCCACTTGGTGACAGCCTGTGTGAATCGCTTCCTCCTGGTCTCCGCAGCGGCGAGGTCGGGCAGAGAGCAGCGAGGGGTCTTCATCAGCTCCAGCGTGGCTTCGTCTGGGGTTAGGAAAAACAAAATAATAGAAATCATGGGAATGGTGGGTTAAGAAATCCCAGGGGGGGACAGGGAGAAGGGAAGTGCTGAGGATGCAGCAGCAGAGCAAAAGGCAATGGCCAAGAGCCCGTTGGAGCACAGCACCGGCCCCAGCATCACCCGTGGTGACACCCATGGGGTGCTCAGCCCCCCCGTGCCACGGTTGCACCCACCTGAAAGCTCATTTCTTCAAAGCACCCACCAGCTGGGGCTGCCAGGAGGTGAGGGGAGGCGGCACCCCACGGCGGGGGTCAGGCGCTAGCCCTGCTCTTAGCGTCAACAGACAGTTTTATTGATTTCAGGAGAAAATGCAGCAGGTTACCTCTTGCATGAGACTTTACAGGTCTCAAAAACTTATGTGGAAAACCACCTGTGGCCAGCCTTGATTATATTTTAAAACATAAATTTTTAATTATTCTGTTTTATTCTCTCTTGCCGAATTTCCCATTATTCCCTGGCAAAGCAGAGACGTTCACATATAAATAAACTGTATGTCTGTTCAGCCAGGAGCTCATTTAGAAAACGTTCATATTCCTTCTTACTTAACTTCTGCAAGTGAATGAAAGCTTAAAGCCCCAATTCTCATCTGCTGAAAGTCAGACAAGTTGTTCGTTCACCCATTTTCTGTGCTGGCTTTGCCTCTTCACTTAAACACTTTGTTTTCGGCACAAACCCGCACGGGTGACCTGCCCCGGGCAGCCCCCAGGCCTGTTTCAAACATTCCCTCCAAAAACGAAAACACAAATGCGTTTGAAAGGCCGTCCTTGCTCCCGGGCCTCCTGCAGCTTGTGATAAGGTGGAAGAGAAATAATTGCACGTGCTCAATTAAGAGCGTAGAGGGAAAATCCCAGCGATGGGACGCGGCCAGCGGCTGCTCAGGCGGCAGCGGCTCCGGGGGACCGGCGGAGGGCGGTTGGGGTGGCAGGATGGACAAAGACTGGCCTGCTAATTAGCAGCTTCTCGTTAATTCTGTCCCGAGCAGCGGAAGCAAGCTGGCCACGCGGCGGGAGGTCATGGCCACGTGGCAGGGAGGGAGGGGGGAGCAGACAGGCGCCTTCCGAGGGCCGGGATAATGCTGGCTTTCTCCTTCCCTCAATGAGGGCATTGAGAGGAACGACCCCGGGAACTTGTGTCTCTTCAGCCTGGCCTTGGACTGCTCCCTCCCAGCCAGATGTGGCCGCCACGTCAGGCAGAAGCCACCCATCACCCTGTCCCGCTGGCTGGCGGGGGGGGGGGCGGGCTCTCACCGC
>NW_009201317.1:48144-55086 GCF_000690835.1 Fulmarus glacialis
CCAGCTCCGCAGGCACCTCGTGGCGCCCCACGCCGTGGGCAGGAGCGACCAGCGCTGGGGTGACGCGACTCCATCTTCCTCCCTCCCCTGTGCTGTGCCCCAGCGGACAAGAAACCAGAATATCTACATATACAAATTGGGAGGCTTAATTGGGATTTTTGTTCAACTCAGTGTGATGCTGCAATTAAGGCTTTCAATGGGAAAACCCATCAGCTTTGGTTTCTCTGTCTTTTTTTTTTTCTTCTTTTTTTTTTTTTTGAGCACACCAAGAGCTATTTTAAGCTACTTTAAGCACGACGGGAACCCCATGGGTGTGTGGGTCTGGTGAAATAATTGCTTGCCTCAGGTTCTTGAGAGCACAAGGCAACAAAGCACCTGAGCCATGTAATTACTCGTACAGCTGCAAACCGGGCTGGGTGTAACAAACTGGGTACGTTACACCTGCGTGAGCTTTCCCTGGAGATGATGCTACTCCACAACTCGGCGCCCAGTCCCCTCTCCTCCCTGGATTTGCAAGGAGCCGTCCCCGCATCCCTCTGCGCCAGGGAGAGGAGCGCTCATGGGCCACTGACCTAGGACCCCCGTCGCCTCGAGCCCCCCGAACCGCTGCATGGCAGTGATGGCCTTGGTGAGCTCCTCCTGCGTCTGCAGTTGTCCTGTGACGGGATCCGGAGGAGGCAGATACCCAAATTTCATCAGCCAGTCCTGTGAAACAAGGAGAAGGCGGGATGAGAAAAGGAAAGAAAAGAAACACAGACACAGGGAAAGATGCTCCGAAGGTCCCGTCCTTTCCGCTTGGAAATACTTTTCCCATTTACATGTTTATACCCGGCTTCCCCATCGCACTGCGTGGTCTCTGCTAACAAATGGACGTGTCAGGACGGATCTGTACACATCACTTCAGTAATGGGATCCGGCGACCTTCACGCATTCCAAGGGTGACATCTAATTCTCCCACCCGGCTGCAGACCATCTTTGATAGCGGCGGCAGCGCAGCCCCAACCCGAGGGTCAGACAGGCGCCTTTGATTCTCCCCTCGGACACCGGCAGCTCTGAGGGGAAGCTTGTGGCAGAGCTCAGTGCAAGGAGAGGGGAACAAAACTGCCCGTCGCGAGGGCCAGGCAATGCCACCTCCATCGGGACCTCACTGCCAGTGGAACCCACGGGGGTCTTGGGGAGGGTCGTCGGATCCGATGGGGGAACCTCGCTGACCTCCGGCCGAGGCTGCAGAGCAGCTGGGTTTTGCCCAACTTTGTCTCGGTCGGACCTCTCTGACCACATGTGCCACGCTTTAAACTTTCTGCTGTCCCCACAGACGCCACAGTAAGGTCACAGCTTCCCATAAGGGGTGAGAGGAGGGGACTTTTCCTCCTCCCTGCCGGCACGGGGAACACCTCTGTGGCCAAGCGCCCTTTGCAAGTCCCTCCATGTCCCCACACGAGGGCTGTGCCCGCTCTCCCGGGTCCCTTCAGCCAACCTGCTGTAATGCCATCAAACTGCTGTGACATCAATCAACCCGCTGGGACCTCCTGCTGATTTCCAGTCCAGGCATGACCAGGGTGGCCGAGCTTTGGGATGACAATGCATTAAGGAGGCAAACAGCTTGGCAGAGACTCCCTTCACCTGGTGGAGACAAGCTTGGACACGGGGACGAGGACAACCCTGCAGCCTAAGTCCCCTCAATGTGCCCTAAGGATGGCTTGTTTTACCTTGACCTTCACAGCTTCAGGATTTTGATTGGAAACAAACACAACCATGAGGTCTCCGACCCCCTCTCTGAGCCGCGCAGTCATCCGAGATCCCGGGGTGAGCGACCTCAGTGCTGACAAAAACCCAAGCCCTCAGGAGAATAACACCTTGGAGACGTAACATGCCAAGCCGCTTTCTCGGAGGCCACCGTGGGACCTTGGCTTGGTCCCTTCCCACTGGTTCCCAGGCACCACGAGTGCTGCGGCTGCAACCGAAATGCCACCCGAGCGAGACCGTGCGGTTTCCCAGTGATGCCATCACCCTCCTACTGCGGCAGGGACGGGTACGGGGACAGGGAGCAGAGGAAAACCCTGCAACAGCCTTCCCCTAAAATTTGGCCAACAACAAATAGTCACTCCTGGTTATTGATGGCCCTCGCCATTTAAAAAAAATATACATAAATGGATTTTTTTAAAAAAACACTGTAAGAACATCGGGTTTCTTAACTTCAGATTATTTGTTCAAGAGGATAAATCAGCAGAGTCGTGCTCACCCCAGCAGCACCAGAAATCCCAGGACTGGCTTGATGGTGAAGCTAAAACCTCAGTCCCTGCAGCCCCCGCCAGGACTGACTGATTTATTTCAGAAGAGAAATAAATGGCTTTTCTCTCTGTGCCCTCCTCTCCAGCATTTCCACGTGCCCTGGTTTAACCATCTCCCCGCCAGTTGCCTTAAAGCATTTAGAGCCAGGCGTGGGCATCCCTACCACCAGAAAGCAGCGGGGACCTGTGAAACACCCACGCGTCCCTCTTTGCCAAAGCCTAAGCAAGCACGGCCACGTGCCAGCAATCCCCCTGCCACGGGCGCCTCGTTAAACCCAAGACCACTGTTTGATAGGAATTTGTCTTTCAAAGGACAATATATTTTTATGAAGATCTTTCTCTTCCTCTTTTCATCCTAAAACTGAAGAAAAAAAAATGCCATAAATCTCATTCTTACAAATGCTTTTTAAAAGTCTCGTGAATTATCTTTCTAAATCCTTCTTACTTTCCTTCTCGCTCCCCTCCCCTCCCTCGGCAGAAGGATCCGCCAAGAATAATAATACTGCACGCAGGGAATGCCATAAACACCTACCCTCTATTTTCTTTATCTGTATCAAAGAAACATTGAGCTATTGAGCCTCTTGAAGACTGATATTGATCTAGACTTCCACCGCGGTCAATACGCCACAAATTTATTGTAGTCAGATTAGTGCCAAAAGTCTATCGCTACAATCTGAACGTCTCAGCTCAGTGTCACCTGCAGCGGCCGCCCCGAATGCCACAGCATCCCCAGCCCCTCTCCGGCAAGCACAATTAAACAATTTCACACTTACAGAGCTTTACGACAGATCTCCCCAGGCTTGGTGTGGCTCTCCACTGGGGAGCACGGTCTCCTGCGCCGGGTTTCTCAATGGTAATTCGCTTCCCTCCTCACCCTCCTTCACAGTTCCCTTATTTTAGCGGGATAGTGTGTTATTATAGCCAGAGAAAGCAGCTTATCTGGCCATTTCTTGTGTTTAATGCGACTCCATCAGCCACCACCTCGCTAGGAGCGCGTTAGCATCATCGCAGCCTTCCCTCACCATCAGGCTGAAGGCCAAGCCCAACGCTGTCTCCTCTTCTCCCTGCTCCTATTTGTCCCTTTGCACAGCAAAAACATTTGACAGAAATTAGAGATACAATTCGCCCCTGATTGTTCATGAGAAATGGGCTGTGACACGGAGCTCGGCAGCCGGCCCATCAATTGCCGAGGATGGTGGGGTTTAATTCGGTTTCTTCCCTGGCCATGGAGACAGTGTCATTTA
Source organism: Fulmarus glacialis (assembly GCF_000690835.1). NCBI lineage: Eukaryota > Metazoa > Chordata > Aves > Procellariiformes > Procellariidae > Fulmarus > Fulmarus glacialis. Next base: position 51,680 of record NW_009201317.1, read on the forward strand.
TCCTCTAATGACAGCGGAGCCGCTGCCACGCCGGAGATGTACACAACTCGGCCTTGCTCAGGCCCTCCTGGAGAAGGAGGTGGCAGCAGAAGGCTGGGGAAAGCAACGGCTCGGTGAGGTCCAGCAAAGGTCCTGCTGATCTTCTCTCTTTCTTAACCCAAAGGGACAGAAAAAGCACAAACACAAGAGCAAATGGGGGGCTCCCTAAAGAAGAGATGGGGGGAACAGGCAGATATCACAAGTTCTTCACCTGATCTACCACGCAAGCACTGATTTTCCTGCCTGGGATTTTTCATCTAGGCCATCACGTTTATCATGCCTTACTCAGGTTCTCCAAAATTTTATAGACCTCTACATATCGCTCTCATTCAACTCTTTTCCAGTGTACGGGTACTGGCCGGTTTCCTCTCTCCTTGTAAGCAAAGCTGATCCATAATATTGAACTTTCACATTGCACCTTTGCTGTGGCAGAAAATTTCATTAGGGAAAATGCAGCTGGACTTGGAGATGACAAAGACCAGCAGGAACTGTCTGGCTAATTATCTGTGTGCCCTCTGAAAGCTTTTCGGGTATTATCTTGTCCTTAATTAGGACAAAAACTAAACTTATAAACTTCCATAAATGAAAAATATGAAAACATTTTCCACTGAGATAACTTCAACATGTTCCCTTCTTATTTCCACTTTTTTTTTTTAAATAAAAAAAGCTTTTTTTCCCCAACTCTCATTAGCTTAAAATGTTTAAATGAAATAGTGATTTGAGCTGAATGCTAAAATTCTTTGAACATATTTCTTGCCTGAGTTGGCACGATAAAAACTTTTCCTTAAAAATGTGCTGCATTAAATGAATTGACCTAATCCCATGAGAAGATTCAGCTTCAGCAACTCCCTACTGTAAGAGGAAAAAAAAAAAAGCTTCACCGAAAAATTCAGATTGAGCCAATGTCTGACCATCTTCCAGCTCCGAGACGATCTGGGAACGAGCACGGCTTCGCTACATAGCTCACGCCATGGCATGGGGTACGAACCTCGGTCTGGGGCTCACGGGATCCCAGCTCAGTTTTTGTGGGAATCACCTCATTGTGTCTCCGGCCCCCAATTCCTCATCTATAAAATACCTGTAATGGTATTTCCTGGTCTCCCATCTACTGGTCCTGTCTGCTGGCACTGGGAACTCTTTGGGGCAGTCCATCCCCTGCTCTGCTTTACCCCAACCACGGGGGGCTGCCGGGCCGGACCCAGCCAACGCGTTTCACTGCCATCACCAAAAATGGACCCACACGATGGACTTCTCTGGTGCTGGGAGTTAGCAACGGTGGGGCTGGGGAAAGCCGGAGGGACCGAGCCAAGTCCACGATGAATCTTCTGATCCAGCTCCACCACCGAGCAATACAGAATGAACGGCTTCCCGTTGTGCTCAGGGCCAGGAAAAAAAAAAGAAAGAAAAACGGAAGAACCGCATGCCTGGCAAAAATGTCCAAAAACATCCATCCATCTGCACCTCCCCTCCACTGCGCTGGATAAACACAGCTGCCAGCAAGAGCCCTCACGCTGCTCAGTGCTGAGCAGAAGCACATACATCCCCCTTAACAACCACAGCCGGGACGTTTATTGACAGAACACCATCCCTGCGTGGGGCTGGAGATCCCACCCTGCCCCACGTGGGACGGCAGGACTCACGCCGTGTCCCAGGCAGCGGGGAAAAGCCATCGCAACGTGTTCACCTCTTGGGACCAAGGCACCAGGAACGGAGGCTCCCTGGGTGCTGCCCATGCCCCATCCCCTGTGGTCTCATGGGACCAGCCATCCACAGACAACACAACTCAAGAAAGGAAGAAAAATTGGGGGGGGGAAGAGAAAAAAGTTTTTCCCTCCCTTGTAACCTTACAGTCTTTAAACTGTTTGATTTTACCCGTCCCACTGCAGGGGGTACCCAAGAAAAGATGTCTTAAAGGGACTGCTTCAAAGCACCGTTTTCCTTTGAAAAGGGACTGCGTTAACGGTGACGCAGCAGCGTCGTTCCTCCACGGAGCTGCTCCGCGTGCATGTTTGAAGACAGATTGCTCACTTCGTTGGCTAAATATAAGCTGTATGATTTTTTCTTGTCTGGGTTCCCATACTGCTGTGGCATAGCGTAATAGGGAAGAGCCTGCTTCTTGCCTTAAAAAATGATAAGCAGAATCTAAAACTACAGAATTTTTTTTGCACGTCATTTTTTTTTTCTTTTGGAGAAGCACAAAGTTAGGAAAAACACTTAATTATGTCTTCTTCTCTCCTGCCAACAAGCCCTGCTTCAATTTTGGACTTTTTTCACTCCTTAAGCCATTTGAATGGAATACCAGGGAACAATGCTGCTGTGGCAGCAGCCAGGGAATGGGGCTCTCCAGGGCCAAGTGATGACCCAGAGCAAAACGCTGGCTCCAGCGGCAGTGAAGCCTCTGTTATCACTTATACAGAGCCAATTTTCAGATTAAAATGGCAATTTCATTTCTTTCATCTATCCACTTCCTTTGTATCAATACCCTTTTGTCCTAGAACCTACTTACCTGCTTCATTTTAAAGTAGATGTAGATATTGTCCCTCTTTTATGGAAGATTTATGAGCTCTGTAGCTTTGCTTTTACAAATATTAATATTATATAAGCTGATGGGCTTATTCAACTGCCACAGGCAAAAAAAAAAGACTCAGTCAGCAAGTATTCTTCCTGATGATTTCTTTTCAAGGGTTGCAGGTTGGTGTTTACAAGAAGACAAACTAGTTCAGGATAACAAGGAGAGGATAAACAGGATAAACAGCAAAACAGAAATCAGGATAAGCAGAAAAACTCTACCCAAGCCAGTTCCATGCTTCTGCCTGCTCTTGTATTATTATAATGACCATGTTTCTAAAGCTTAGCCCCCAAAAAAATCAGGATTTTTTTTTTTCTTGATGTTGCATAAACATACAGGGAAAAAAACAGCCTTAATCCTGCAGAGTTTGTAATGCTCCCTCTGCTCAAGGATGTTTTACCCGACACATCGCCAAGCAGAGAGAAAGACAGAGAACTACCCCCAGTCCCTGGCTCCTCTGCAGACTCCCAGACCGGCTCCATCGCCATCTCCTCAATGCTGGAGGAGGAAACTGGGTTTAAATTCACGCCCTTCTTTCAGGGGTGCAAGCAGCACCCACAGCACCCTGCCTAAGGGCTGTCGGTTGTGATACCCGTGGGCACCTCTCCCTGGTTGTCCTGGTTTTGGCTGGGATAGAGTTAAATTTCTTCCTAGTGCTGTGTTTTGGATTTAGTATGAGAAGAATGTTGATAACACACTGGTGTTTTAGTTGTTACTCAGCAGTGTTTACATAGTCAAGGACTTTTCAGCTTCCCATGCTCTGCCAGGTGCACAAGAAGCTGGGAGGGAGCGTAGCGAG
>NW_009201317.1:55391-58481 GCF_000690835.1 Fulmarus glacialis
GGGAGGAGTGAGCGAGCGGCTGCGTGGGGCTTAGCTGCCGGCTGGGGTTAAACCATGACACTGGTCCATGCCAGGGCCACCGGCGTTGCTCCAGACACCTCTCTGCAGCGAGGATTCACACTCGCAGTGACTTGCAACATGCCTCCAGAGACTCTTCGGGTGTGCAACATGCACGGAGAGGATGCTGGTATATCCCAATTTCCAAATTTTCAGGGCAGTCCAAGGCTTGAGCAGAAGCATGTTTTTTTCACTCAAAAGATCCCTTTCATTAATATTCCTTGAAAAGTTTTACCAAACTGCACCTTTGCTCGTTAATCAAGCTACCAGTTGCTTTTATTCGTTTAAAAGGGCTACTGTCATGGCTGAGAGCCTAAACCCTTACCCTGACCCGAACCCAGCCCTCGGCTTTCCAGCAGTGGCAGCCCCGGTGAGGTCCCTCCCCGCTGTCCCCAATGGCCCCGGCACAAAACACCCCAGCGCTCAACTCCACCGCTCACCTCCTGCCATCCACGCCAGATAACCAGAGAGAAACAGGCTTTGTTTTTGTAGGGTCACCCGGGGGGAGAGGAATTTGAAAGCTCCCTTTCCTGCTGGAAGTCCCTTTATACCCTGGGGGCAGTCGCACTTCGCACACGCAGGGGAAGAAAATCCAAACACACCACTCAACAAAATTAATGACCCAGATTACTAAAATAAAGCTACAACTCAAACATCCGGAACTAATTTCCAAATTACACTTCACTTTGTCTCTGCAGCTACCATTAAATAGGGTGAAAGCTTTTAAAATTAAAGGAAAAAAACCAAAATCGCTGCCACCACAAGCTAGATTAAAGGGAAGTTGCTTTTGGCTGTTTGAGTTTTCCTTCCAAGTTTTCGAAGGTTTACAGTATTCAAATTTTTACAGTCATTTTCCTGAGATCAAACGACCCCAGGAACAACGCCCATTAATTAGAGCAACACATATGGTGCCGCAATACTCGGAGGAGCGCGCTCCTGCAATGTAATGGCCTCCAGGCCATGCAAAGCCAATAATTCCCTTCCAAAGGTTGCCACGCACCTCGCTAATGAGCTATCGCACGCATGTAATCAGCTGATTAATTCATTAGGAGAAAAAACCTGCAGTTTGGATTAGAACCAGGATTTTGGTTGCGGCCACCGCTTAACCCCGGGAGCGGTTTAGCCAGAGGAGTCGCCTGAATCCAAACAGCTACTTAATTCGCGCGAAGGCTGTGCACAGAATCCAGGGTAGAAGTTAATGCAGCTGCTAATGATTTCCTCTCCCTCCCCCTTGCTTTAAATGTTCGATTAGGCTAACAACAGCAGCGCTGCGAAAGGCCACAACCTACAAGTCCTGAAGACGGCAGGTCCCTCGGCAAGGGACAGATCACACCACTAGATGACACTGGACCCGGGACATCCAGGTCATTAAAGATCCGGCGGAGAGAGCACCTCCGCTCCGGCGCGACTCGCTTCCCAGCCAGCAACGGGATGCCAACTCGGCTGCCTGCGGGTCTTGTCGGACGTGATCAGGTCTTGCCTGTAGCCTCAAACGCTCGTTTGCGGGGCTCTGCTGGCGTTACTCCCCTGGGCGTTGGGCGATGACATCCTCCACCAGGTAAGGTGGGCACAGAAGATGTTGTGATTTAGAAGCAAACTTCATCCACTCTGCGGTAGATGTTATGCAAGGCGTAAGCATCTCCTTGGTTGGATGGATACCGAGAGCCCTCCCAGAAACACAGAGTTAATCAAGAGATGTTGGGGAAGCAGAAGGAAATTCTCTGCAGACCGCAGAAACAGCCTCTTCAACCTCTTTGAACTGAAGATCAAAGAACCAATTTTCACCCACAGAAGGCAGGCAGAGCAGTGCGGCGCAGAACAGTGTTTACTACAGCTGGTTCAGGTTCCTTTTCAGAGTAAGAAAAAGTGACAAAACGTATAAACAAGGTACAGTTTATTCTGTATTTTCAACATAAATGTGTATTTTTCTTGGTGGAGATTTAATACACCAGGGCTTTAGGGAGGCCTTCAATCACTGGAGGTTTTTCAGCACATCCTGAAAATTTCCACTCGAAGGCAATGAATGACGCAAAAAATTTGTGTGTAACTGAAACTCCACATGGCCATCAGACCATCAAAAAGGAGTTTCAATGGGAATAGTTTTTTGTTTTTAAATCAGCCCTAGTTTTGCATAATGCTGTCTGTTGCGGTGAAGCATCCTTTACCATCAATGAGTTATTTAGGAAGGAAAAGAAGAAAGTCCTGGCATATAATAGTCTGTTGAGCTGTGATGGGAAGTTAGGTAAATGACCGAATTAGCATTCTTTTATCTTGCTGCAAAAAGAGCTCTAAACCATGTAACTCATCACTTCGCATGGTTTATGAAAATAACCCTGCACCTTTCGTGCAGGTGGAGTCGGAGGCTGTTTGTGGCGAGCGCAGGAGGCTCTCACCTGGTAGCGCTGTGTCCTGGTGACGGATGCCACCGGCCGGATCCTGTGCTGAACAGCAAACTTGGGACTTTGGCTCTCCCTGAATCCCCCCAGCCCTGCTCACTACAAAGGAAAGTACCAGCGCTTGCATTAAAAATAAAAATGCGACGAGTTCTAGTCCTCTGGTGAGCCCAGTAACATCACTGGGGGGGATCTAAACAACCCCAATACTCTATTCCACTGAGAAGCACAGTAAGTAATTACCATTGCAACATATGGCACATAAATACCGGCAGCAGAGTTTGGATGTACTTTAAAATCCACTTTAGAGCATCTGTGCTGCTGGTGCCCAGGCTGTGCCTGGCTTCATCTGCATCATGGAGTGCGGTGGCTGTTGGGTTAATTCAGGGGCTCGGTCTGGCTCCATTATGCAGGACGAACCAGACATGACCGATGAGTCCTGGTAGGACGGACAGTGGCTTAGCAGGGTAGACGAAAAAGCCCAACTCCAGCGTAAGACATAGAGCAACTGGAATCCATGAGACCTGCCATGCACCGCTCTTGAAGCGGCTGCAGATGATGATCTGCAGTGTTCACAGCTCACACAAAAGCCCAGGACAGGCGTTTCTCCCGGGTGCCGGCTCCCCCCCGTGCTGGAGCC
>NW_009201317.1:58491-62348 GCF_000690835.1 Fulmarus glacialis
AGAGCCAGGGAGCACGTCCCCCCGGCCCCCCCTTCCCCACCAGCATCACCCACTGGTGTGCTCTGAGCACGCCCGCAGGTACAACTGGATTAAATCTAACCCCAGATCTGGTGCAACAGGGTTAAATTAAATGTCACCAGATACAGTTCCTGCAGCATTTGTAAGCCCAGGAGAACTCTCTCCCCGTGTACCCGGCCGCTGTCCACACGTAGCCAGGGAAGAGGTTTCCTTGCTCAACATAGTGCAATAAATCACAGTGAGAGGTTGCCTCATCCCTGAAATCACATCCTCTCTGCATGAAGAAAAATCAAAGCCAAGACTTTGCGAATTCAGGGTTTTCTGGGCACAGGACATGGGAATGTCCATGGTTTCCTGGATGATTTTACACAAGGCTCATCAGAGTCCAAAGCTGCCGGGGGGCTGCTGTCAGCAGAGCCAGCTGGACAGTGCTCCTGAGGAAACATCTGCTGGAGATGGAGGGAGGGAACAGAGCGTGCCTTGACCCTCCTCTCCCCATGCTCCTCCACCTTGTCTCATCCATACAGCAGGAGGGTGGGCAGGGAGGGCAGCTGCTGTGTCCCTTGCCCAAGGGGAATGCCGCGTCAGAAGGTCCCCTGAGCCCTCTCCACCACGGGAGCCGGGACGCCTGCCCCGCACGCAGAGGGGAGGCTCTGCAAGATGGGCTCTCTGGGGGTTTGGTTCATCTCAGCACACAGATGTTCGGATATTTAATTAAAATCTCCGAGCCTCCTGAGTATCCGACATGGGGCTGTTGACATCACCCAAGCAGACTGTGCAGAGAACTTCCAAACACTCCTATCTTCCAGCTGGATTGGGACCAAGATGAGCAAGAAAATGATGAATTCTTTTAAAAGGAGTACAAATTGCTCTTTACCAAAGTGAGAATACCCAGCAAGGCCCTCCTAGGGGGTGACTTTAGAGGTCCTGGTTTTGCTTAATGAGCCTGTCCATCTCATTGGACCCGAACAGCACGTTTGCTCGCACTACGTAGGAATGAGAACACAATGGCGTTAATCTATATTCTCTCCCAGTCTCACCGAGATGAGCTCCTACTCTTTTGGTTTCAGTCATTAAACAAACCATGTCTGGTAGCTAACTGAACAGACTGTTATACATCAAAACAAATCTCTCGCTAACTCCATTTATGGGATCTTTTATTAGGACAGTGTCTTCTCCAGGGTGGACTCCAGACCTGACTTTCTCTCTGCAGCATGACCAGTAACACCAGAGTTTGCCTCGGCCCGTCCACACCCTCACTCGCAGCTCTCAGCCTCCATCCCAGGCTTCGGAGTTGAACCTCCAGTACAGCTTAACTGTTTCCCCATTTACAGCAGCCAACAACATTTTACCTTGATAAATCAGCTCAGCTGCACATCTCTCCTCCCCTCATTAGCTTGGAGATCAGTGGCTTCCTTCCTCCCCCTTGTAGCATCACGCTTCCCTCCGGCTAGTTAGGCTTGGTTTTCAAGATAACCTCAGGACACAGACTGCCTGTTTAAATATGCTCACAGTATGGCTCAAGATCCCTTTCAAGAGATTGCAGAAATTCTCTAGTCCTCCACAAACCAGGGATTCAAACGCTGTTATCACCGTGTTCTGTGCTAGGACTGGTCCAAGGGCTGCTAACAACAGCCGCAGTCCCTCTACGTACCTCAGCAGCTTTTAGATCGGGTCTTAGCTGCATCTTCCCATTTAGTTTTTAGCAATGAAAATATTGTGACGTGAAGAAATCCATAAATCAGAAGCTGTGCTGGGGTGTGAAATAGAGCATCCATTTGGGAGAGAATTAAGCCCCACTTATGTCTCCTGTCCCTGGATCTATGTGACTACAAGAAGAACACATTTGCTACCTGGTTGGCTTTGCTGCTTCCCCCAATCTCTTTAAAACAGCGGTATTACAATGAGCTTTTCTTGTTGACAGGCTCTTTCTATTAGCTGTACAAGTGTCTTGAACAATTATTGATGCTGCGGGCAACTGGCAAACAGAAAAAAGAAGGAGCCTGCCGTTCACGAGCAAGGCTGTTTAAATCAAAGGAAGCAATAATATCGCAATTCTCAAGTGACCAGCCCTCAGGTGCAAACACCGGGAACTCTGCAGAAGTACTTCAAGAGCACCCCACAGGCTGTACGAGCTGGAAGAAATTACCCACTGAACAGCAGCAGATCAAAAACAAAAGAGCCCTGCGTCACTACAAAGTGTTGGACAATTTGCAAAACATGACAAAATTCTTTAATTATTAAAACAAACTAACTGAAATGAATAATTTAACTTGCTCTGACTAGTCCAGGGCATTTTCCTGTGGCTACCAGGATGACTCTGCTTTCAGTGAGAACTGGTGTTAATCACGACCTGGGACCAAAGCAGTTTTGCAGAAAACAACCAGAACAAAGCAGAAACCAAAGAAAACCACAGATTGTACTCCTCCCCAGAGGGATTCAAATTATACAGTACCTGACTTTGGCAAACGAGCTGAACCACGCAATGCAGAACTTGCTTTTACCAGCACTCCCCCTGCCCCAAATGCTAATTTAAATAATAATAAATCTGCACATCTATACACACTGTTATCTCTTCAGGCATCACAAGCCATACCAAATTATGCAGCACCACTTGTGCATGTACCAGACCACCGCGGTTGGGCAAACAACAATAACTAGCTCCCGCACAAGAGCGAGAGCCAAGGACGCGGGTGCCGACCCCTCCTCTCCAGGGACCCGTGCATCCTCCAGCCCTGCACAGCCGACATCCCCTCCTGCAAACCACCCGCGCCGCTCCCCGGCTCCCTTCCCCGGGAACACCGGGACCCCCGGCCACTGCTTGCACCTGCGACTCTGCCACATCGAAGGACAGGCTGAGAGCAGAGTTTTTGCAATGTTTTCTCCAACAGAAGTGTGGGTACAGGCTACGGTTTGTGTATGCACTACCAGTTTTGTTTGCCCTTGCTCACCCCCTCCCAGCTGCTTCCAGGCTTTGCCCTGGGCTGGTCGTGCTTCATCCCAGTCAAGTGCAAGCTGATGGGATATTGGAAAAGTAGGGGTTTTTTTTTCCCTTCTTGCTAGGAGACAGGTTGCTGTTTGTAACACAGCTCTTTCCTGCTGCTGGCAGGGAGAATTGCCTCTCCTGCCCCGCCAGGACTGCAGCTCCACAGGGGAGCTACTCGGCGCTCCCTCCCGAGCCCGCACGCTGCCGGGGCTATGCAAGACATCAGGAGCCGGTGGTTGGCACACAACTGCTCTCGCTCACGTGGCACGACACAGGGGAAAACTCACGCATCCAGGAGACACGTCGCTTTTACTCCATGGCTGCTATCGGGAGCGTTTTCGTAGCACAGGAACCTCACACAGGTCCTGTTTTACCAATGGGGAAACTGAGGCAGGGGCAGCAAAGGGAGGTGAGTGCTGGGTCAGTGGCGGCAGCACATGACCGTGCTTTGCGGACAGTGGCACGAGGAGCTTTTGGCTGCTCTTCCCACATTACCCATCCCTGGGACGTGGGCACCCCGTGGATGGAAGGATGAGAGGACTGTCGTCTAGGTCCTAACCAGGTAGTTCGGAGGAAAACAAGATCCAAACCCCACATCCCACTTGCAGTAACGAGAACTTCTGTCTCCCCAGCACCCATCACGGGGTGGTTTGGAAACATCCCCAGAAGGTCCCAGCAGCTTTGCAGTATTTCACAACAAGGGGTTGGCCAGTTGGATCCAAACCAAACCAAGCCTAGAAGTGTCCCTGGCTGAAATATTACCAACAATTTGCCCATTTGGAAAATCTTCCATTTTGCCCAAATCTTCCAGTTTTCCAGACCCCGCTGTGCTCAGGACCGCGTACTGGAGGGA
>NW_009201317.1:62371-62683 GCF_000690835.1 Fulmarus glacialis
GGAGAGGGAAGCCATGTGCCAGCAGCGGACTGCACAACAACCCAGCAGGCTGCAGCGAGGGCGCTTCATGAAGCACAGATATTTTGGGTGCTCAGGATCATCTCCAGGCTCCTGCAAGCGGGGTTGAAGCCAGGGGCTTCAGGGAAGCACCAGGGAAAGGGGCTCCTCATACTGCTCGCTTCCCCCAAAACCGAAGCTTGGTGGGGGCGGGGGGGCGGGACCCGTCTTGGCTGAGCATCGTCTGTGAACAACCATGGCCCTAATTAGGAGTCCTCGTTCCCAGCTCCGACCGGGAGCAGCAAGAAGCCTCGG
>NW_009201317.1:62819-75887 GCF_000690835.1 Fulmarus glacialis
GTCTGTTTGAAGGGACAGGGGACTGGGTAGCCGTGTGCCGAAGGACGGACTGTCCTGACATACCCCCATGCAGCTTCAAATAACTGCTTCAGGAGGCCGGTCCCCCGGGGACACCAGCACCCCTGGGGCCCCTGCCAGCCACCCCAACCCCGGGTTTCTGCCGGGTGGCTTGGTGCCACGTGCCCATGGCCACGGGGTCACCCCGCTGCTGCTGTCTTCTCCTCACCAGCCTGCAAACCTCAAAAACCTGTATTATTTTTTCACGTGGGCTTGGATGGGCTGGGGGCAGCCATCCCCGAAGCCGTTAGGCAGGAACGAGCCTTTTCCCAACGCGATGGCAGTCTGCGCGACCACAGCCGCATGCGGCACCTCGGATCCAAGCCAGATCTTAATTACAACAGCGTCTCGTCGCTCGCTGCGATCCTGATCGCACCAATGTGGGATGTGCAAATTAAAGCCAGTGCCTGCGATTTTACACATCAAAAGCCACTCCGGACTTGCAATAAAGGAGCCCGCTCTCCCCACCGCCCTCCAGCCTGCATCTCTGCACATCCCCTTCCCAGCACGGCTGGCGACAGGCACATTTATGCACGAGGATCATCTCTCCCCCACTGGGCGGCAAATGATGAAATAAAAAGATTATAAAACTTACGTATTTGAAAAAGCTCTAATGGGAAAATATCCCCAATCTTCTGTGGCCTCTCTATGCTGTTGATACAGCCTGACACAGCTGGAGGCATCCTTCACCTTTCGACGCATAAACAGCCAGACTTTATACACGTATTAGATCTATTTGCAGTGCAAATATTGAGATTAAGGGGTTTCAGCTTCCCAGCCACGTACCCCATGCCGAGACCCAGCTAAAAGGATCTCATCTAACCGCCCCAGCTACCACTGGTCTCCTTAACCCTCAGCCACACTTCCCTGCCCTCGAGGCTTGGTTTGCCTCTCGCACCATAACCCCTATAGCATAAGCAATAAAGGAAAATCGACGTTTTCATCGTGTTGAATCTTTGCTAAAAGTACGTTTCCCCTCTGTGAGGGCGGTGGGTGTTGGTGGTGATGGCAGGACGAGGGTCCCGTTACGGGCAGCCGCTGCTCTGTGCTCATGAGATTTATGTGGAGATTCATCCCCTGGCCCCTTCCCGAGACCTGTTCCAGCAGGAACGACACAGACTAACTTTTGATACCAATCAAACTCATTAAATGGAGAGGTCTCGCATTCCTACATAAGCGGAATATGAAATACAGAGAAGCTCCTGGAACAGACCATCCAGCACAGCAGAGCAGAAATCCATCTGGTAAATTGGATACATTTAATCACACCGAGTTTGTTTTGCCTTTTTTTTGTTTGTATGTTTTTAAAGGCCCATATATTTTGACTCCTTCAGCTTCACGACACAAGCTCTGTCAATGCATTTGATTGAAAATGTCAGAGTGACCATCTGTATCACGTCACGAGCAGAGCTGCTCTCCTTGCAACACCAGGACGGCTCTTCATCAGGAGCAGAGACATGCCCTGGCATGCTGAGAGCGGGCTGCCGTTCTCTTCGGCCCTATATATCAAGTTAACTATATGGAAGCCAACCGTCCAGACCTGCTGCCTCCTGCCCTAAATACCACAAGAACGATCTCATCTCCTGAGCTGAACCTTGTGCAAAAAGGTAATGGGCATCATCCTGCAACTGCAGAGTATATATAGGTACTGCCAGTTGGACTAGACAAACTGCCCACAATTTGCCAACACATCTATTTCCAAAGCTCACAAATCTGGGAAATACCCCAGAAGGAGCCAAACGCCTTCCCACAGGGAGAAGGAGCCGTGCATGGCCACATCTGCAGCACCCTGGTGCTCAAGGACGCAGAGCGGCGATTCATCCTGCAACTGCAGAGTATATATAGGTACTGCCAGTTGGACTAGACAAACTGCCCACAATTTGCCAACACATCTATTTCCAAAGCTCACAAATCTGGGAAATACCCCAGAAGGAGCCAAACGCCTTCCCACAGGGAGAAGGAGCCGTGCATGGCCACATCTGCAGCACCCTGGTGCTCAAGGACGCAGAGCGGCGATAGCCAACAAAACCTACCGGAGAGGTTGAAGACAACAGGACGCGTATGTCCTTGGAAGGACTAAGGCAAAGCACCAGGTGCTGCTGACTGCATTGCTTCGGGTTTTGCCTTGACCACGCAACGAGCTTGTTCAGAAATGCAGGTGACGAGTTTCTTTTTCATAAAGAGCAGGGTGAATCCTTGTTCCTCCGCATCAACATGTCAATTCTTCCTGCTTTGCTTGGGAAGGGAAGGATGCTGCTGTGCTCTAACGGCAGCGAGCACAGGAGAGCTATAAAAATATAAGTGTTATTCCCTCTTTAACACAGGGAACGAGACAATTTGACCTTTCCAGACACCTGCAGCTTTCTACAGCTCCAGTCCTGCCTTTTAGAAGATGTTTTGGTGTACATCTAGGCTGCAGAATGCAAAGGTAGCATTCAAACAGCTTTAAGCAGGTTAGATGCTAAGACCCGTCTAGCTGCGATAATAAACTAGCTGCTTTTTCCCCCCCCACACATGCCACAGCCATCAGCGTAGACAATATCCTTTATTTTCTTCCATAGCAAGGACGCAGACATCTCAGTGCAAGCAGATCTGCCGCTGCTGTAGAATTAACCCACTTTAGCAGACAGCTGTACCTGAGCAAAACCACAGCAGCAGCCGCAGAGGGAGGACCCAGCCCCTTCCTCAAAGGGCTGAGGCTTTCAAAGCATAATTAGGCCAATTTCAGCGATGAAGCTATTAAACCGAGTTAACCTTGTTCTTGGTAAAATAACCAAAGAAATCAAAATGTAAACCCCTAAGTTAACACAAATTTAAGCTTTCGCATTGATTGCCCATCACGTATTTATTTCATCGCTTAATCTAGCAGCACCAAAATTAACATTCTTCCAGCAACGGTACAAATAATAATCCTCAGTGCCTTTCAGTGAGCGATAGCAGCTCTGGCTCGGTGGCTGCTGTCCTGCAGGGGTGCACAGAGGCTGCACACAGGCAGGCAGAGCCCGACCTTCCCCCAAAGGGATCGCTCCGTGTCGGCAAGAGAAACGGCAAAAGGGAAACAGGGAGGAGGAGGTGTGGGCTGGAGATCACACCACGGGGAGCACAACATGTCCCCCGCATCCCGGGCAGATGCCCCGGCCACCGAACCTCAACGTCTCTCAGCAATTATTCATAGCAGCGCTTTACATTATGCATTATTGTCTAGCCTTTTTTCCTGGTTAAAGGCTCGGGTTAAAAATAAAACAATGTTTTTGTCGAAAATTCGGCTTTCTAAAAAATTTTTTTAAATTTTTTATCTTTTGGGAAGTACTTGCAACTGATGGAGCATTGCTGGGGAGGCGGTGCAGCTGCGATGCTGTCAGCTGGCTCCCCGCCAGCGCACATCGGGCCGTAATGGTTAATGAACCCCACGTAGCCTTTGTTTTGCTCCCTTTTCCGTATTTAATGCCACCATTTATAAAGCCCTTGGGAAAAGCGATGGGTTTGCGCGCAAGTGTCCTGTGAATTTTCAGCAAGAAACCAGGTTTCTGTGAACGGGGATGCAGCCGAGCGCCCGCCTTTAATGAGGTCACGTCAGAGCTGGCTGTGTGGGAAGAGCGAGGAATTTGCAAGAGCCTTTCCTTTTGCTTTCTCCCCTTTTTTTCCTTAAATGAATGCTTTTTGTCATCTTTCCCCTCTCCTTTCTGCTTTGCAAACAAGCCGTTAGCATGGCTGGGTGACCGTGGCCTGGTCCGGTGGGTGGCTGCGAGCAGAGAAACTGAGGCACGGGGGGCTCCCTGAGGATCCCCAAAGAAAAGCGTTTGTGCTCCCGATGAAGTCAGACTCCAGGGTGCGGAAAGTCGATCGGGTTTTGCCGTCGAGGGCTGCGTTGCCCGATTCCCCACAGACGTGGGGAGGTCACAGCCAGCGCAGGGGGACAAATGCCAGCCCGGCCTGGCGAGGAGGGGAACAAAGCCAGCGGAAACCTTCGCTGCACACCTCTTGGAGGTGCCCGAGCACGACGCAACGCTTGGCCCGCGGCATGGCTGCCGGCTTACTCCCAGCTGCGGTCTCTCATTTCCTCAATACTCCGTCCTCGCCAGGAGGGGGAAAGCCCGGCCGCTGGGCCGGGATCAGCCAGCATGCCCCGGGCGAGCCCCGAGCTGGAGCCGGGAATCCCTCAGAGCCGTTCCTGGCCCAACGGGGGAGCGCTCGACCCACCAAGGGAACACGAGGGAAGGTCCACGCAACTGTGCCATGGAGGGCAAATGAATTTATCATCATCGGCCATGCTGCAGTTAACACAGAGAGGTAGCAAGGTGCTTAGAAGCGGCAGGTGCTTGGCAGGACTAGTATTACTTGCTGTTGTAAAGAAATTCAGGCGGTGCGTGTCTCCCCTTCCCCTGCACGTACAATTAAAAACAAAAAGGGCATCTGCCCTCTCTTCGGCTTCTCCTTCCTCCCCCGGCTCAGCCCCGCCACAGGCAGCACGAGGCTCCTCCACTAACGAAGTACAGCGGGAGCAAAACAAACACAGGAGAAGAAACAACTGACCCGCTGCAAGAGTCAAGTCAAACCAGGTATCGGAGCCCCTTCCTCTGCCACTGCTCTTGGACAGCCTGGAGAGGGGCGGCTTCACCCAGCCCGTACTGATCCCAGTCATCCCAACACTTCTTTTTCATGTCTCTCTTCTTGCTTTAATACAAAGACCTCGCTTGGCTTTGGACAGTCTATCCATCAGGCTGAGCTCTCAAAGCAATAAAAGAAGATGTCCAACGTCCATCTTGTAGACAAGGGAAGAAATTTTGCAGGCAGGACCCGCCACAAGGCAGGACAGCATTGTTATGTGTATATTCTGTGAATTAATGCCTTTTAGCTAAGCTAGCACGACTTGAATCTTTTCCAGCCCGTAGGCTCATGGTTTTACTAAGTAGCAAGTATTGACTTTTAAAAAGGCCAAGATAATTTTATGACCATCAAGAATATTTCAAGCTATACAAAGCCAGATAATGGCATGGGGGGGAAAAAAGAAAGAAATCAAATCAGTTCATATATATCAGGCCTTAATTACTGACTGACAACAGCCAGGAAGGAATTTTTCCTTTCAGAAGCAGCATTTCATATGCTGTTAGAGACAGGGCTGGCAGGAGCCGAGGGCACATTTGCCCTTCACAGGACGGGCTCGGAGATGGAGCAGCGAGACTTGTGCTCCCACCAGCGCACCGGCACCCTGCCCGGCCTGACCCAGCACCCTTGGCCATCAAGCCAACCCTCCCTTGACCGCTGGGCTGATACATTGGATGCACAAGCCCAGCCGCACGCTGGATGGAAAGACACGTTTCTCTCCCCAAACCACCCAAATAAAGAGGGAAAGCCACCGGCACGGAGCTTACGCCAGAGCTCCAGAGGAAAGCAGGGAGAAAACATGACGTGAATACACGCAGGAGACACTTTCTCTGTGACTGACTCGGGGCGGGGGGGAATTGCTAATTAATAGAGCAGAGAGGCTAAAGAATCAAACAGCAGCCCAACTATATCAGATCAACTGAGCTTGCTGGAGGGGCGGGAAGGAGCACCGCACCCGGCGGGGATGGAGCCGGCGGGCAGCAGCGGGGCTCCGCGCTGGGTGCTCCTCCCCACCCGTCCCTGCAGAGGGGCAGCCGAAAACCAAACCCTGGTCAGGGCGAGGACAGCGAAAGTTAAAAGACTGTATTTTTCTCTCAATTCCATGGCTATAAAGCGCCTTCCTCTGGCAATCTGGCACTTCCACTACTGTAAAATCTTATCTCATTTTGCTCCCAGCTTATCGCTTCATGGGCCAGCAGGTTTTGGGAGGAACACGGCAGGCAAAGGAAGGGTGACATCTCAGCTCCTCTGAAACCAGGGCAAGACTCCCACAGCTCAAAAGGAGCCAGGATTTCTCCCCCACATCTGATCACCCAGGTGAGGAGGTCTGAGAAGTCGCTTTCCTCCTCCGTTACCCATCGCCCCAGCGAGACCCAGCCTCAAGCACAGCCACAGTTTGCGCTGGGTGGGAGTATAAACATGTCAGCGAAAGGCATCCTCCGATGGATGGATGGAGAGGGAGGAACAGAAGAAAATATATTCAGATTCCTCTGACACAATTTAATCTGACTAAAAGCCGCAACTGCAAAGGCAGCGGCAGGGGGGGGGCGTCAGCGGCAGGCTGACGCCCATGGTAATCCCAGCCCACCAGCTCAGCAGGGCTCATTTTAATGGACTTTTTGTTCGCTCCGTGTTTAAGTGAGTATATTGTACGCCATTGTGTTGTACTACAAAGAGCATTAAAGCAGCTTTCTGGCTGTCGGGGCACGAGTGACTGATTAGACGGCTTGGGGACCCGCTCGGTGGGGTGCTGGGGTGGGCAGGCTCCACCGGGTCACCCCCCCCAAAGCCTGGTATATGCAAAAGCAGCATGCAAGGCGGGTTAGGAAATGCGAGGAGAGGGCAAGAAGAAAGCATTGCACACCCTGATAAAGAACATCACAGACTGCTTGGTAAGAGCAGGCAAGTGTCAGCCAAGAGCAGAGATAAGACAGACCCTGATGAAGATCTGGCTAAATAGAAAATTGCAGCAGTGAGCTGCATTACAGGGATTTCTAAAGCAAAGGCAGGTTCAAGAAGGAACCGGTGCTGGGAGAAGGCTGACCCTCCACAGATGCTGCCAAGGCTGAGCACGCACGGCCCACCACCTTCTGCTGCCCCCAGACCCCCCAAAGCCTTCGGCAGGCAGCGGGTGCATTGCAAGAGGCGGGTGGCTTCCCCACGGCACGTTCGTGCAGTTATTCCCCCGTCACCACCGATGCCCCACGTGCAGCATCCCCACCTGTCCTGCCAAGCAGTCGAGTGACGCTGCCCACAAACCCATCGCGATTCCCCCCTTGGGGGTTAGGTACTAACGAACAGGCACGCGGCTCCCTGCTCCGCTGCCTTTGCACCCACCGCACCTATCCTCCTGCCTGCACCCAAAGCAGCGGAGATGAACCCTGCCATCCTGAGCAACCTGACACCAAAGCATTTCCAACAACAAATCCACCAACACACAGCAAACCGAAACTATTAGGAGAAAGCAAGCAAGCTCTTGGGGTAAGAAAACTTTAGCCGAACAACTATAAGCAGAGTAAATTCAAGATGTACTTGACCTGGACAGCAAGAAAAATCATCTCGGCGTGCTGCTCCCACCTCTCTTTGCTGCGGGGGGCTCTGCCGGCTCCCCACGCACAGCCCCGGCAGCTTCTAGCCATCCCAACACTGGGGACGTCAGGACAGCAGAGGCAAAGCCAAAATCCCCTGCCACTTGGGCAGACGAAGCTGGGGGGAATAAGAGGTGATGGGTAAATGGGGAGCAGCTGGGGACGGGATCTTCCCCTGGAGCTCAGACCTGTAAGTGCATTTTAATGTTACATAAGGGGGGACTTCACAGCAAGGCTCCATTTGAAATGGATCTTGTAAGGAAAGGTTAAAAGAAGCTTAAATTATTCTCTCTGAACTTGGAGGCTCAGAAGTGACATCTTTCATGTTGCTTAAGGTACTGGAAACTGGAAGCACAGCCCCCCGTCCGGCTGCTGCGGGGGCTTCAGGCTTCAAGGGAAAACAAAAAGGTTGCAGGAGATTATATTTCTTTTCATTTGCACACTCACCACCGCACGGGCTCCAGCTGGGACCAGCTAGAGAAGTGGTGAAAAACACTTTTTTAATTAAAGAACTGTCTGAGTATGCCATTATTCAAGCTCACTTTGTGGCTTTTTTTGACCGGGATTCTCCAGGACATCCCTGGGAAAAGCAAAGCAGCATCCTCAGACGCTGCCCTGCCCCGTCCCCTTGGTTAGAGGGACCGAGAGGGTCCAACACGGCCCGACACTCCCTGGGGCTCTCTGCCCAAGCAAGATGCCTGTGGGACCACGAGCCCACAGCCAGCACCCCTGGCAGGCAATCTGTTGTATTTTCCATTACTGATGTAGGATGCTGCAGGACAGTGTTTAAGGAGGTTTTGGTTCAGCTTTGCTCAACAGCCGCCTCCGTCCCTCCCCATCAGCACGCCCTACACTACGTGCCTGCAGGGAGAGCCGCTTATCCTAAGGGAAGCGTTCCCGGCCTGGCACACTGCAGTACCGCCTCTCATCTCTACACCGCGCCAAGAAATAGATTAGTTAATAGACAAGGAGGAAATATTTACTGCTTCTGATAAGGGGGTGTATGAAACTCCGCCCACGCACCCTCAGAAGGCTGCGAGCACCTTGAAACCAGGAATACGACAAATGAAGGGACACAATAAAAAAATATCATTGAGCTGTTTTATGACTTTGCCCTTCTGCCTTGACCTATGTTGTCCCACTCTCCAAACCCAGAAATTAGGGGAGAAGGGGGGAGGCAGGACCGCTGTCCCCGAGGGACTGGCCAGGGCCCTGCTCCAGGTGGCTCTGCAGCATCTTTAGCACAAGCAGGAGGCCCCCGGCCTGCGAGAGGCTTCAGGGGCTGATTACTCAGCCTAATAAGGTAGTTGAGATGCTGAAGCAGCTACGTAAAGAACATACAGTTATGCATCATTTTAATTATGCTTATAATGGCTTTATCTTTTTGTTACCTTATTTCATTATTGAAAACCTTCATTTCACACATACATTTAAATTCTCAAATCCAGCAACCAACAAAACTGCTTATAAATAATTTAATATACAACGAGGCACCAATTCCTCCAAAAGCAGCAATCCTACAACCAGAGTACTGGAAACTCTCTCAGCATCTGACACTTTAATGTCAAACTGCAGCACCCAGAAAGTAGCAATATACGGCTTCTCCAAGCTACACATGCTCATTTAGAAGCTGTAGCTGAGGAGCTTATGTGAGAAGAGCATCTCTTGGTGATCGTCAATATACAAGAAAGGTCTTTGGCATGCACCAAGATAGGAGAGCCTGCCAGTGAGTTTGCAACACCAGCATGAGAGCTGCACAGAGAGAAAGAAAAGAAACCTTCAGCTGCATGGTCCTCTCTGCCCTGGAGACCCATAGCCAGCTACACAGATTGGGCTGGGCAAGAACATTCCCCTACCAATGTCTTTTGGCACCACAACACCACATTTAGGATGGAGAAGAGTCATTACAGCATGTCAAACCGCATGGAGCAATGAAGAAGGTCTTGAGCACTGATGGCAGCTGCTGAGCACCAGCATCCCTGCAAAATAAACCCAGGAGAGCCAAACCAAGACCCTCACCTCCCCGCTGTACCAGGAGGAAACACTGCTAGTTATCCTAGTCCACAATCAGTGTTTGCTTAATAAACAGATTTTTCTAATGGTGTTTGTCAGCTTTCCTAATTACACAAGATATGCAACACAACACCTTAATTTTTCATGTACCTGCCTCCCTTTTATGCTTCCAATAAAATGAAATTAAAGACGAATCCACCCATGCAATCTCTACCCCAATGGAACTAAGAAGAATTTCACCACAGGCATCTGTGCAGCCAGGCTTTTACCTTACATTTCTTCATTGCGTTTATTCCCCCAGTGAAGCTGTATTAAAAATGTATAGGTTAAAACAATAGATACCTGGAGATGGAAGCATCTTCTCTCGCTCTCTCTCTTTTGATCCTGCTACAGTGAGCATTTGTGTTTAAGACCCAACAAGGTCAATGCGAAATAAGCAGGTGCTTAAGTTTTAGGCATGTGGATAAATTAATCGTTACTGAAGAGAGTACACATGTGCATATTTTACTGATTGCTGAATCAGTGCTTTTAAGCTATCAAATTGGATCAGCCTGATTGCCATCACAGAGTACCCTTCTGCTTCCCCGCGACCGAGGTAAGACCTCCTTAACCGGATAATTTTTGCACTACTCGGCGGAAGGGGAGAGATGCAGGGAGCTCCCCCGAGCCCCCGCGTCCACCAGCCCTTCCCTTGGGGCACCCATGTTACATCTTCAGCTCAAGTGGGAGACGTAAGAGCGAGGTGCTAAGGACACAACTCCGTTGCAGCGCAAAGAGGAGGCGAGTGCCTCCGCGTGGTGTGGGATCACACTCGGGCTTTTCCAATTCTGCGGGTGCTGCGTGGAAGGCAGCGTGGGCACTGCGCAAGCCGCCTGCTCTACAGTAAGATGGGAAATTAAGGCATCTTCCAAGGTAACATCAGATTTTGCCAGTAATGCTAACGAAACCACAGCTGGCGTTAAACTGGTGGTGATTTTGGGTGCTGACAAGTCTAAATCGGTGCAACGACACAGCGGCCAAACATTTGCAGCTGATGGTGTCTAACGAAGTGCAGGCAGCGCTTCATCTGAATGACCACCTGGATGATGAGCTTCCTCCGAATCCCTCCCACAGACAAAGCCAGTGCACTCGCTAGTGTCAGGAAGGGGGCTGCTCTGGATCCCCCCCGGCACTGCCTGTGCCAGCCCGCTCCGCGAAGGGCCCGATCCAGCCTCGTGCAGGCAGGCTCCTGCCAGTGGCCTGTGCTTCCAACTGCTGCGGGCAGGGCTGGGCAGGCTCTGCCCCCACCTGCTGGCTCCTTCCCACCTCCAGCCCCAAAAACCAAAGGGTCGGCCGCTCGCCAAGCACGTCCCAAAACACGGCCTCCGTCCCTCCTGCCCTGTTACGCACGACTACGAGGCGTTGCTGCAGGCTGGATTAACTCCCATTTTTGAAGCCCTCTGAGATCGTCAGATGAAGGTCCTACGGCCGTGGCACGTGTCACCCTCCGCTCCTCCCCATGCTTTCATCCGGCGTGGGAGCGCCGGGACTCTCCCGGGAGCAAACAGCCTTTGCAAAGGGGCTTTATCTTTGCTTGCAGGAAACCTTGAAAGTTCAGAAGGCAGCAAGGGAAATTTGTGCTGCAAAATCAAAGCCGCAGTAATTAAACAGGAGTTTCCTCCGTCCCAGGGAGGCGGTCGGCAGAGCAGTATTTCTGAGCGGGGACATGAGGTTATGTCCTACGTGAGGGACTGCGCACATAGAAGGTGAAAACTCATCCCGCTCCATGCTGCACCAACCCCACGGCTGTGGCCGGATCCGGTGGCAGGGTCACCAGGCCGCTGAGCCACATCCCGCTCCGGCATGCACGTGCATCCTGAGGACCCTCACCCTGCTGTTCCAAGTTCATCCTCACCCCACAACTCAAAACTTATCCTTTCTTTGTTCAAAACTAATAAAATCTTCCAGAAAGAAGGAAAGAAGAAAAAAAAAAGCAGCTTCTAAAGCACTTCCCAGTCTGACGTGCAAAAGCCAATTACCCAAAACAGAGGTGAATCGATGGAAAAGGCCCTCGGCTGTCGGGAAAGGCAGCGGCTGGCCCTTCCCAGAGCCGCACACAGCCCGGATCAATGCTACTTTGCGGCTGGCATCCGCTCTCCATATTTCTATTTGTTCCAGTGACAGGTTGCCAAGGTGTCAAAGTCAAATCATTTGAATTTCTCACCAAGTGAAAGATACTCAAGGTTCAAAATTACACCTTGACCCAGTTGGGTCATTTTTCAGCAATTATCACCAATTTTGATGGTGGAAGATTGTAAGAGTTCAGAGGAGGAGGAAAAAAAATTGCTTGTCCTTTCTTCACCTTGCATACAAATGAAAAACAAATGTGATCTTCTTGCTCTTGACATAACCATGCTTTAAAGAGCTTCACAAACATCTATTTCCTCATTTGAGCTCACACAGAAGACATATTATCTCTTTTAAATATGCCTTCTCCTTGGCAGTGTGCAGCCTATCCCCTATCTTTAACACTTTAAGAAGCCGCCAAGTGGTTATTTGCAAAACTGATGTTAGGAGATGGATATAATCTATTTTAAACCTCAGCAAAATTGGCCAATTTCATGAGGTTTTAACATACGGCTGAATTAATCAAATCACACAGATTATGAAATGTGAAATGCAGCCCCCCCAGCTCTCCACCCACATGGGAGAGATTTGGAAAAAGCCCAACCATCTCACGGCACAGCGAGGAGAGAAAAAAATAATAATAACGGGAATGGTTTCCACCATGCACCGGCTTCCCGAGCGGTGATGCTCTCCCTAGCAGAGCACCTCTGTCTTGCGAGACTTCTACCTCCACTCGCCTTTTTGGCATCGCCACGCTCCGCTCCCTCGGCGGCGAAGCCCAGGGAAACCGGGAGCGCTGCCTCTTCTGCAGCGGGGCTGGATCCAGCCCTTCCTCCTCTCTTCCCAGATGCTTTGGCTACCTCCTGCCTTTCCCTGCTGCCCTCCGCAGGGGTACTGGCACCACAGGGTCCCCTCCCCAGGAAAGGAGCCCCCGCGCTGGCTGGAAGCAGCTTCACTCTGTCAAGGGAAAATAAATCCAAGAAAAGGTGTTTCCTCCAACGTTAAAATTCCAGACTCCTCTGTCCTACTCGATCTCATTTGTGAGGTCTTGCTATTCAGTCGCTTGGAAACTTTTGTTTATTGCCTTGTTTTTCTTTTGTTTTAAACGGTTGAACTTAGTGTTTTAACCAAGAACGAGGCCAAAAAGTATTGATTCCCAGGCAAAACTGCCGGGAGCTGGCCGCGTTTCCATCTTTTGCTAAAGACACGTCCGATGCGAAGCGTGGCACCCTGTGCAGGGACCAGCGGACACGGCATTGCACACCGAATGCTCCTTCCAGCGCGGGTGGCTGGCTCGGGCCGGGGGACATCACCAGAGCAAAGTCGTGTTGCACTGGTGTTGGTGAGGGAGTTGCTCACTGGATCCGGATTTTTGCGTCTGTGCAAATTTCTTCAGCTGCCACCCTCCGCCAGGCTCCGTGTATGGGCAGATGGGCAGCGGCACGCCGGTGATGGTCACCAGGAGTGCTCGGAAAGCTCATTCTCCTTCTACGTGCCACCGTGCAGCAGCTCTGGATGCTTTACTCAAAGCTGAGGTTTTGCTCGGGATGGGGGACCCGCGCCAGGCAGCCGAGCCCTGGGCTCACACCGGCAAAACCCCAGTGGTGCCGGCTCCCCCCTGGGCAGTTCAGCTGCTCCCGGGAGCAGCAGCAGGTCCCAGTCCTGGCTCGTCCCCGGGGTAGCTGGCTTGCCTGGGTTG
>NW_009201317.1:76033-76369 GCF_000690835.1 Fulmarus glacialis
GCTGTTTTTTGGTGTCTGTCCAAATTTCTTCACCTGCCACCCTCCACCAGGCTCCGTGTATAGGCAGATGGGCAGCAGCACGCCAGTGATGGTCACCAGGAGTGCTCGGAAAGCTCATTCTCCTTCTACGTGCCACCGTGCAGCAGCTCTGGATGCTTTACTCAAAGCTGAGGTTTTGCTCGGGATGGGGGACCCGCGCCAGGCAGCCGAGCCCTGGGCTCACACCGGCAAAACCCCAGTGGTGCCGGCTCCCCCCTGGGCAGTTCAGCTGCTCCCGGGAGCAGCAGCAGGTCCCAGTCCTGGCTCGTCCCCGGGGTAGCTGGCTTGCCTGGGTTG
>NW_009201317.1:76499-76939 GCF_000690835.1 Fulmarus glacialis
CGTGGGGCCGGCCGCGCCTGCCGTGAGTGGAGGAAGCACAGGCGGGAGCAGGAGCAGGAGCACAGCCCCCCGACAGCACAGCGAGGGCTTGGACAACGGCTGCATCACCTATGGGAGCTGCCGGCTGCATCACCCAGGATGTTGGACCCATGGAGCAACTCGGAAAATAGGGTGGAGGTTGCCAGCGATGGCAGCAAGGGGAGCCGGGCATGCACCAAGGGGGGTTTCCTCTCATGCCCCACCATCCCCTGGGCTCTTCTCCAACACAGCGGGTTGTTTTTGAGGGTGCAGGCAGCAGCATCACTCCCACGGACACCTTCTCTCAGCTGCCTGCACTCAGACGCGATTTTCACCAGTGCCAAAGACGGTGTGGACAGAGCTGAATTCAATCCTCCCTCGCCGCCGGCACCCTGGGACAGGCCCCGGCTGGCGTGCCACGA
>NW_009201317.1:77017-81442 GCF_000690835.1 Fulmarus glacialis
AATACGATAACCTCCCCGGCAGTGTCAGGAAACATTTGTCAAATGGCAGAAGTCATTAGCATCCGCTCACCTATCGGAAATGTCACATCACTGGTGACGGCTGGTTAATGCAGACCTGACAGGGTCTGTTGTCAGAGCCGAGGTCAGCTCCCTGCTTCGGGTGGCAACAGCCAGGTTTGCCCAGCCCAGGCTTGGCCACTGGTCCAGGCACCGCCAGCTCTGTCCCTGCCTTGCTGATGGGCACAGCAAACCGAGCTGTACCAGGAAAACCTGCCTGGCTTCTGGCATCCCTTTTGAACTAACCCCCAGTGCTCATTTTTCTATAAAATCAGAAGATTTCAAAGCCTTTTTGCGAAAGGTGGAAGACTACTGCAAGCCTATCACAATGGGTGGGAAGCCAAAGACCTGAGTAGGTAAAGGACTTTCTTAAAATCCATGAAAAGTCGACGCAAACCTCATCAACCCTATGACCCATCCTTTTGGACAGCTTTAGGGAGCGTTGTGCTGAACTGTATCGAGCATAAGCATCCTCCAGGGAAAGCCGCTTGCCTCCTACACACAGCAGAGCAGGAAGAAGCCACCAGTCACCAGCCTTATGTTTGAAGGAAGGAAAGCAGATTTAATTTGTGCAGTGGTTGAATTTTGCCTACCAGCAAACCCGCCCAGCTCCCGAGATCCAGCAGCGCGGAGCTGCCGGCTGCCTTGCCCCGCGGGCGCTGCTGGGCCAGCCCACGGCCTTTGGGTTTATGAGGGTGAAGGTGTGCTCAGCAAAAACAAAAATTGAGAAGCCGTCAGGTGAAAACCACGCTCCTCCCTTCGTGAGCACGGAGGTGGGATGGGAATAGACGAGAGCTAACACCAGGGCATGCAGATGGATTTATACAAATACTGAAATAAAAGCATATACTCAGGCACTTAACACCATGCCTGCCACAGGCATGGGTCACTGGCATCACAAGCACAGCGCACTGAAATCAAGAGTTAACGTTAAGGGTTAAATTCAAAACACAAGGAAACAGCACTAGCACAAGGCTGGAAATAGGAAAAGGCTGTCAGAGATGTGAGCGCCGGGACCGAGCCCCCCTGGGAGCTGTTTTGGTAGGGCAGGGGGGAGAAACAGGATCACCAGGAGATCCTGCGCGGGTGGGAAGAATCCTCCAGCCATCACTCCTCCAGACCGTGGCGGTTTTTGGTCCTCCCTGTCCTGCCCAGAGCTGTCCCCGCGGGCAGGGACGGTGCTGGGGAAGCCCTGCAAGAGCCTCTCGGCCGCAGCACATTGGTGCACGCCGTGTCGGCTGCTGCGCGCTCTCCTTCCCCCTCCCCGGCAGCCTCCCCGGCGCAGGGCTGGCAGGGCACCAGGGAAATTAAGCAAGCGATTTCTAAAGCTGAGAGAAAAGCAGCCATCTGGGCCCTAACAGACAGGTCGTTTAATGAACAAAGGGAATTTTCTAGAGAAGCCGGAGAAATGCAACAGTCGGAATAAAAGCAGTGGTAACCCCTCCGATCCATCCAGAGGCTGCCATAAGAGAGAAGCTTTCAGGGAGCGCTGAATACCAGGGTAACAGCCCGTCCTGTCTAATTAAAGGATGAAGCAGGAGATGGGCTGAAGCGGTGGGAAGCAGGAAGGAGCAGGGTGGGCTGGGGGTGAAGTTCAAGGTTTTCTGTGCCACAAAGAGCCGGGGCAGCCGCCTACAACAGTGGGAGCAGCCACCCCGGCAACCCCCTCTGCCTAAACACCTACTTCTGCACCTTTGGGGATGGGATTTACATCACTAAGTCCCCTCGGAGACTTTATGCACCCTGATCTTAACTCTTAGCATATTCTGCAGAAAGTAAGATTACTACTCAGGTGATGGACAGAAAACCCAGGCGACCTTCCCCGGTTACAGCTCCAAAGTTCAGGGTACAAACCTGGCACCCTTGCCCTCACCTTGCACACTCACCATCAGCTACAGACACCTCCTCTCCTTTCTGCTCCTTCTCGGAGGAAAACCATCATCACTCATAATTCAGTTTTCGAGTACTTTCTCACCCCATCGTTTCGTGCTCTGCCACATTTCATAACCTTGTTTTGCACGCTCGCAGGCAGCGCTCCCCCTTCTCCCGGAGCTGGCGAGCAGGTCTCTTTTGAAGCTCTTCCAGGTTATTGAACTACTATGTTAATGCAGCTTGTTTCCCATCAGTTGAGGGCACAGTGCCGGGGACATCATTTATTTTCCATGTTTATTTATGTCAGGAGAGTCCTTAAAGGATTTGTTTGCAGCTGCTTCGGTCGCTGCTCTTGCCGAGGTTACCTCCCGCCCCGCCGCGTGCCAGCAAGTCAGGCCCGGGGAGGCTGGAGTCCACCAGCTTCCTTCAGCTGTTTTGATGCCGTGGAAACAACTAATTTCCTTTATGCTTCTTAATGAGGAGCAGAATCTCTCCTTTTTCTGGCTAGTAGGCCCTTATGCCCCTTGAAGGTAAGGCCAGCTGGGAACCGGCAGCGATCCCTCAGTCTAACACCCCTATTTCTGCACAGTCCCCAAAGAAGGGCCAGTTCTGGTCACCTCCTTTTCGGATGGCTTGAGCACGTCCCGGCTGGACTTTGATGATACGATCACAGCAGAAAGCAATGCTGCTCCATGGGCCCCCCCAGGAACAAGCTCCTCCTCCAGGACGACGTGGATGGAGACCTGTAAGCCCTTGAAGAATGGAGGTATCGGGATTATCTCAACAGAGCAATTCCCTCTGCCCCTCTCATTCTCCTGGAGGAACCAACCGGGTGTATATTTTACTCCTGCCACTGCCTTTATTATTATTTCTCCAGGCTCAGTCATGGCTGCAGGTGGTCACTTTTTTTTGCTATAAACAATAAAAGTCGTATTTGCAAATGGAGGTGATCTCCTCTGCACCAGCCCCTGCTCGGGGCTCCACACCAGCCCCGGTTCATCACCCACGGACGATGGCCAGACCCTGCGCCCTTCCCCAGGTGGTCCAAGGCGGCACATCGCCCTGCTCCCAGCTGCTACCCAGCAACTTCCAGCTCTTTGGAGCATCCCAAGGTGATGTGCTGGGGAGCTGGCTGCCAATTAGTTTTCTCTTTAGGGTTCAAGGCTACCCCGGCGCAGGAGAGCGTGCCGTATCGATTTCCTCCGTTGTCCTCGCAACCGTCCCGGCAAAAGAAACATTTGTTATTTTGTGACAGTTCCCTGTGGAAGCCACTCAGGCATCCTACCCGCTTGCACAGCGGAGCTGGCAATTTTGCCAGAAACTCTGCTTTAAAGTGTTTTGCAACATTAATTAAATTTCTACAGTTGTATCTCTTGGCTCTGAATAAGATCTGAGCCTCTCTGAGCACCTGAGGAAGGGCTCAGCTCCTCGTCCCCGTTCAAACCTGGCTCTGACCAAGTCTGGCTCCCAAGACTGAATTCCCTGTACGCAGCATCAAAAATACAATATTGTCCCTCACCAAAAGGAAACGAATTCAGGACTGTCAGGATTCAGACACGGTATGGTTCTAGATAACCTAGAGGCCGAGAGATGATCCCAGAGCTACAAAAAAGCAGATGTCCTGGCCCGGAGAACCGATTCCTCTAAACAGACATGCAAAATTGGGTATCTATGATCGCACAGACAGGCATGATGCAGGAGGGACAGCGAGTCACCCCAAGGAGTCCGGATGAATTCGACACAAAGCTCCCGCAACTCCAGCTCCCTTTTGCCTCCAACAACGCACAGCCCCTGCCTCGGGCCGGCACCGATGACCTCCGCCAACATGGCTGGGCTTTTGTAGACACTGCTTTCCAGGAAAGCATGGAAGAAAGAGCGGCTGCCAAGTGCCTGGGAAACGCAGGAGGAGATAAGATGGTTTTAATAGTTAAAATTCTTTAGAAATTTTAGTTTTTTCAGGAAAAGGCTATTAATAAATGAGATAGGAGGGAAACGTGGAGAAGATAAGAAGAACTTTAATTCAGGGAAGCTGTGGGACTGGGGCTTCCCAAGCAGCAGGGCTAGATCCACCGCCCAAACCGTTCCCGTGGTGGAGGTGGGAGATGGGCACGTGGCTCACCAGGGTCCCGCACGGCTGGGAAAACCAGGACAGAGGATGGAAAAGAGACTGACAGTGCCGGGCTGGCATTTCCTACACAGCGTAGCGCGATTTCTCCCAACTATTACAAAGGGGCCTGGAAGCGAGGCGGTTGGCGGGGTCAGGAGATGCTTGGCACCGGCAGGTTTGCTCCAGGGCAGCTATTAATCATCGCCCTTTGCGGCCGGAGCTGCCCCAGCGCGACGGAGGGGTGGTGCTGGGCTGCGAAGGCGAGAGCCAGCATGTTGTTCGCTCTGCCGTCCCATGGGCGTGTTCACCCGCTGACATTTTCAGGGGTGGCCGAAGCGGCGTAACGCCTTCCCAAGGGGAGCGGCAGAGCCGCCACAGACGAGCGACGG
>NW_009201317.1:81458-81940 GCF_000690835.1 Fulmarus glacialis
ACGGGAAATACCCGGTGGGCTCAGCACCACGGAACGCTATTTCAAGAAGAAAGTCAAAGTTTGTGCAGCTGTTGATAAAGGTATTTGCTACGAGGTAAAGGGCAATTACTGCAGAATAAGAGCAAGGAGGCGCAGAAGGCACTTTGCAAACTTTATCCACTTAAAGCACAGACTACGCAGGGATTTAATGACCAAAGGTCTGCACCAAGGGGCAGGATTTGAACACCGGGAGCCCCTTCCTCCCAGGTTAAGTTAATACTATTTCCCTCACCCTCTATTAATAACAGCAATAAAAAAGACACCCGGGCAGCAGTCTGGAGGGCTGGGCACGGCGCAGACCCAGGGGGAGAGCCTAGCACCCCACCCTGCTCCCACGGGTGGGTTTCCAACCTCCGCACCCAGCTCAGCACCAACGTATTTCCTCGGATATTTTCCCAGTTTCCACAAGAGGGCACCGGCACGACACCGACGGGGACGCACCT
>NW_009201317.1:82095-86822 GCF_000690835.1 Fulmarus glacialis
CTGCAAAGGCTGGGAGCGGGGAGATCTCAGTTCTGGAGCCCTGGCTCACCGAGACATTTGCTATTGCAGAAAGAAACCCCTTTTGCTTAAAAAGGCCATTTTCTGGAATAGCTCTGCTAACGCGAGGGGCTGCGAGGAGGGGAACGGGCCCCGGTGGGTGCGGAGGGGCACCCACCATCATCCATCTCCTCCAACCTTTGCATCCCTGTGCAGAGCCCAGGCAGGGAGCACGAACCCTCAGGAGCCGCTCCCTTGGGGAAACGGCTTGGTCCGCAAGGCACTGTTGGGCTCCTGGCAAACCCTGATGCAGGGAAAGATATAGCTGGAAAGAGATAAACCAGTGAAAGTAAACCCCCCCAGTAACAGAAGCATGGATGAAAAGAGCTGGGCCAGCTCAGCAGACGGGCTTTGCAGAGCAGATCCACGGGGCACACACCTACCCCAAGCCGGGGGTCAGCCAGCAGACCTGTAAGTGTCCAGAAGGCAGAAGTCACTCCAGGGCATCACCTGGGAGAGCTGCATCCCGCAGCTGCAGCCAGGGCAGGCCCAGCTCCCAGCAGCGCTCCTCTTCTTCAATGCCTCCGGCTCCCAGCAGCGTCACGAGCGGCGACAGGACTCAGCGCTGCCAGGACCCTGCAGCCTAACCACACGCAAACTGTCACCGGCGCCTACGCAGCAGCATTCATATTCGTACCGCAACCCCGAGCAAATACATCAAGTGCTTCTTCCTCCACTACACGACCCTCCGCACTGCCGCGGTTTGATGGGGAACAAAGCAGCTCTTAAGAGCTGAAATACGTAATGGTGCCAAGCACTGACCCAGCAACCGCCTCTCACGTGGAGCCCCTTGAGCTGTACCGCAGGGAGCTGCAGCGATGGTCAAAGGAGGAGACCCTATGAAAGCCACCCAACACCAAACCAGACTGGATACCCTTCACAAAGGGAAGCCTTCGACTATTAAGAGACGCGGTGCTCGGAACGCAGGTTACCTTTCAGCGAGCGATGCGGTTGCTTGGCCAACAACTATATCTCGTGCCCCAGAGCCTGGCAGATCAGGCACTCAGTGCTCCGGGTTTTAGGCAGAGAAAGAGAATTTTACTATCTTTTTGGGGAAGTTTTTTAACCCAGGTGAGCTTGTAGAAGACTACTCAAATCACTGTTGCCCTGTTCACCACCCCTATGGGACTCTGGAGCATGACAGCTGATTTCCTCTAGATTATCTTGATCTTGCTGGACACTAACTGAGTGCGTACCAAAGCACGAGGTGTATTAGAAATGCCAAAACAGCAACGGATTGTGTGATGCGGCTGTCATTCTGTCATGAAATACGACATGCATCCAGACCGGGAAGAAGAACTGGATTGCTGTACACTTTCGTGCCGGCTGAGGCCATGCAAGATTATTCCTCATTTCGGAGTCTCATTGATCAGACCTGGAGGATACATTTCTGCAGCATAAACAAAATGTGGCAAAAGTCCCAAACCACCTACCTCTCTTTTGCTGTGCCTTTATATAAAACACGTTGCCATTTCACAGGCGTGTCTATGAGGGATTTCCCTTTTGTGAACCCAATTGCCTCTCGCTTTTGAACAAAAATGCATCTCCGACATGAAGGATGCAAAGGTAGAGAGAGCATGGCTTGGTACAGAGCAACGGGGAATTTGCCAAGCAGCAACGAAATGGAGAACAAACAAGAAAAATAAAAGCCAATTTAATGCAGAGAATTTATCAAAGGAGCAAAGATGCTTCTCGAGCAGCATCACTGACTGCCCTTGTGTTGGCGAACATGCCGGAGGGACACTGTGAGCATGAAGACGGAACAGCTACAACAAAGTAAACACAAGTAACAAGGTGGGAACAAGCCTTCGGGCTGGTGGGAGCTCCCCGTGCTCCCCACCACCTGCCTTGTCAAAGACGCAGCCTCGGCCAAGCACCAGCTAGGACATAACTACCGTTGAGTGGATGTGGTATCTCCGGAGGAGATCCGAGATGGTGGGCTCAAGAAAAACAGGAGAGACTGCTTTGTTTTTCTCTTGATCAGTGATAAACGAGACCTGACACCCTTTCCCAAAAGCTGAATTCATCAACTCCAGAGCTTACAGGTAATTAGATCTGGAGTCGTGGTGGGATTGTCTCTAGCAGTCATGGTATCGGTTTGCTCCTTGTGCTTTCCTTGGGATCCTATAACCAAACTTCCCAGGAGCAACAGTAAGACAAAAGGAGCATTTTCTTCAGCTAAGCAGACTTCCAAGGTTTTGGTAATTTAGAGGCCTTTGGGAAGGCACTGCCTCCAGGGGGGCTGTGGAGGAGCCCCACCCAGCAGCTCAGGGCACCAGGAGTCACAGCTTCGACTTCGAGGGAAACATGAAAATCCAGCTCCTGAGATGTTCTTCAGCCACACTGTCAGCAGTAGTATCTCTGCACGTGACAACATCTCACCGAGAAAAGCAAATCTTTGTGAAGGGTTGACTGATACGTAGACAGTCAAAGCCTGAGAACAAGCAGCATAGCCTATAACTCGCAGTATTTTGGAAAGTCTACAGCTGCCAATCAAGTGCACGCTTCCTCAGAGGAGTGTTTCCAGGCTTTCCTCTCAAAAGGGATCCCATGGGAACCCCTTCCTCGCACACCGGCCTTTTCTATCTTTTTATCCCATTCAAGTCCCCTCTAGGGTTCAGCTGCTCACTTGGTCCCAAGACTGCTCCCAGATCTGCTTCCTCAACCTCAAAAAAGCCTTGGACAGTGACATCCCCAAAGTCTGGCAACAGCCCATGAAGTCTCCTTTTGATCTCTTGGCAGTCTGCCATCTCCAGCACAGGGCATTTGGTGGGAAGTGGAAAAATCCAGAGTTGGGTGGTTTGGGATGGGAGCCCTGGGGAAGCTGTATGGGATTAAACGCCTCCACCATGGTGTCGGACAGGCAGCCTCCGCAAATGAAGACAGACCTGTGGATGATGCACTCCAGACCTCTTATCTCCCACTTGTATTTTGGATGAGGGAACCTTTTGTCCTGCATCCTTAAAGGACATGTGTAGCGGGCTGTGTAGGACACACTCGAATTGCAGAAGAAATCCGGGATGTAACGGCAGCGCCTGGGCTGTCGGGTGATCTTCAGCAGCCGGGAGCTGAACCACAGGAGATGCTAGTTGGGGTTTGTTAAATGACAAGACGATATAATCCAAACATCTCCATCACCTTCAAGCGAGGACCCTGCGTCACAGGTAAAATTGCTTTTGTTCACCCAAAAGATCAATATTGTCAGGATGAAATAACATGTCAGCCGGTGTGAAGAACTCCGCCTGACCACTGACAATCAACAGGCAGAAACTCCTTCTTGAAAAAATAACATTAAAAAAAAAAAATTCCTGAATATACTGCCACTTTCCAAATCACCGTATTCGGACTATTCTTGCCAGGAGCTATAGATCATCTCCAGATTTCTTGGAAGAATGATTTTCTGTGCACATGGTTTATTCTGATGCAGGAAATTCCTCAGATTTAATCGGGTTCTTTTCTATTAAATCATCATGACTAATCAAACTGCCAGAGCCCCATCTGAAGACCACACTCCTCGGGGAACGTCGGCATTCACTCCACGTCAGTCACGGCAGGACTTTCCTCTGAACAAACCTGTTGTCAAAGGCAGTTTCTCATTACGCTCATCTAAAACTCTCTGGTCCTTCAGCAGCTTCTTCCCCTCGCCCCCGCACGTCTGCTTTGTTTTGCACTGGATTTAACTTTGCATATGTAGTTTGGTGTGGGTTTTTTTAACATAACATCAAATCTCTTAATTCTCTGACCCAGAAATCAGAGACAATCCTCATAAAAATCTGGGACAAAGACAACACAGGCAGCTGCACGTATGCAGCAGCAAGAGCTTCCGAAACTCCCAAATCTACGCATTTACAGTGATTTTGATTAAAGAAAGCATTTTGAGAACTGTTGCTGTCAGATCTCAGGTTATTTTGAAAGCAAATCCTTGACTTTCAAGTGCAGCTCTACTCTGAACGAGCCACTTTAAAGAGCAACGACGCGGTGGCCCAGGTTTACCATCAGCCAGCGATTCGCACCCAAGACGCGAGGGCTTTTCCCTCCCACGTCGTCACCCCCACGAGTCCAGCTATGACCCGAGACCCACGCTGGGTACACGCCTGCTCCCACAGCATCCAGAAATAAAGGTTCCCTTAGCCGCAGCGTGACCTTTCCCGGAGCCGCACAGCCCATTGCTGCAGCACTTTTGCCAACGAGTAAATAATGAGAAATTAGTGCGCGGCCCCAGCGATGAGTCAGAGCGAGCCGCCGCTGGCACTAACGAACCTGCAGGGACAAAACAGGGTGTCGGAGACATCCAAGCCCCCCGGTTTCATGACGACATCACCCGTGTCCCACCGATGTCACCCCTGCATCCTCGGCCGATGCGTGTGGGGTCCCGCTGGCGAGTCACACCCAGCCACCAAACTGGGAGAGCCCTGTCCAACGCCAGGCAGGGGATGGGAACGCGCTGTGTTCCGCATCGCCTCTTCGCAAGTTTAATTTAACGAGGGAGGGTAACGCAATATCTCGGGTTTGGTCAGGTGGGTGCACGCAGGCAGTGACCTCCCTTGGGAAAGCCCCAGGAGTTTTTAGGGGCAAAAGGAGGGTGCAGAGGTACGGCCCCACCGCACGCTGCCACCAGGGATGGCAGGGTCTGGCGGGGGGGGGCCCGCCAGGGCGTTATTACCCGCACC
>NW_009201317.1:86853-88154 GCF_000690835.1 Fulmarus glacialis
ACCTTCTTCCACCCCGCAACGCTTGGCTGCAGCACCCAAGGATGAAGAGCGAGGCCAAGGTGGGAGCCAAGGTGGATCCCCAGCACCGACCACAGGGAAGTCCCCAGTGACAGCAGGGTTTCACCCACCTGCTCTGAACCCTTCCTAAAGGCAGAATCTCGTTAAAGCGGGTAATTTAGCTTAACTACCCTGGGTAATTCACACGGCTGGGCCCACAATAGCAGCCAAGCGCAGGAGGAAATTGCATTACTGTATCTGAAGGTCTGGGGTGCTCAAATCTGAAAGGGAAGTGGCGGTTCAGGGCTTTAATACCAGATTAAATGCTTTCACAGGAGCCTGTCTATTTGAAAGCTTCCAGCCAGCCTTTTGTCAAGCCAATTTAGTTTGCATTGTACTTTGGCTTCAAGAGGTACCTTAAAATGTAACAAGCAGCACTTTACTTTTTTTTTTTTTTTTTTTTTTTTACGTGGTAGTTTAACTTTCTTGGAGGGAATTCATGGACCTGGGATGGCCATGCTCCGAATGGGAAGGGAATGAAGTGCTTTAATGGCAGAGGGGCCAAGCAAAGCTCCTCTCTCCAACGCCGTTGGCCTGAATGCATTATTGTTTAGGGAATCTATTGAGCATTTTGTCCTGAAAGACTCGTCATTTTAGAAGGCTGAATGAAGCTCCAACTGGGATTATCAATTTTTAATTTCCCCATTAGCAGAAACAGAAGGTTACGAGTCTGGTAGTTTCTCCTGATAGAAGGAACAGCCTATTTTCATGCAAGGATTTTACTTGAGGAGGGCTAATTATCCCAAGCCTTGAACCAGGAGGTAAGCCATGTCTCAGGGACACCGTGCCTGGCCCCAAGTGCTTAAATGCAGCAATTTAGGAGAGTTCCTGGCTGATTCGGGACAGGCAGGAGCACGACTGGACCGGCACGTGCGGCCACATGTGGGCATCCAGCAGCGAGATGCTCCTACCCTCCTGCAGGCAGGAAAAGCACCCCGAAACAGCAAGAAGGAGCCCGTTCCGCAGGCGTGGGCCGGCTTCTGCTTTGAAATTTGGCACCTGGGAGACGCGATGCACAGATTTGTAGGAAACTGCCGCTCCTCCTGCCCCCCTGATGTGGGGACAAAAAGTCCTCTGTCGTGCCCCCCGGCCCCACCCCACAGCGTCGCGGGGCTCTGTGCCACCCCGGCTCTCCCCACAAGAGCATCCTTATCATTCAAATGAGAAGCTGCCACAAAGGCGAGGGCCCTGCCCTGAACAAAGAGCCGCTTGGGACGGCGGCAGAGGGGGATGCGGGTCCGTGG
>NW_009201317.1:88305-90816 GCF_000690835.1 Fulmarus glacialis
CACAGAGACCTTCCCCGTCACCCCTGACCACGCAGTCAAGAAAAAGCAACTCGCACTCGGTTTTTTGCACCCACGCTCTCTGCAACCAAACTAAAACTTTCCTGGCACTCCTACGTCCCTTGGCCGCTGACGCCAGAGCCCATGTCCATGAAGGACGATCTTGGTGATGCCACCACGACCACCTCACGCCAACTCCTGTCCTGCAACCCCAGTGCCAGGGCCAAGCGTCTC
The DNA here is from genome assembly GCF_000690835.1 of Fulmarus glacialis. Taxonomy (NCBI): domain Eukaryota; kingdom Metazoa; phylum Chordata; class Aves; order Procellariiformes; family Procellariidae; genus Fulmarus; species Fulmarus glacialis. Next base: position 88,537 of record NW_009201317.1, read on the forward strand.
CCTAGGGCAAAGCATCTCCCTCGGGGCCAGGCTTGCTCAGCTTTGGGCATCGATCCCTCCCCAACCCGCAGCTTTTGCCTGGTGCCCAGTGTCCCACCGCAAAGCTGCCGTACCCGCAGCGGGCAGTAACGCAGCCCAGCAGGCAGGAGCTGCTTTAGCAGCCAGCTCCTTTACAAACCAGCAGGTCTCCAGGTCATCACCTTCACCGTACAGACTCCACTGCGGCGGCTCTTCTGAAAAATAAAACTTGAAGGTAGACCTCCCTTCAGACCTGGTTCAGAGCCCAGCAAAGTGAGAGCTCTTATTACTCAGCTACTACCAACGTATACAAAGTTTTTGCTGCTCGCACCCCTGAGACTCTCAAGCCCAAACAGCCATAAAAAGATGCGATTTGCGAACGCTGGGCGCTGCAGTGAGGAGGGGTTGGGGGGGGTACTGTAAAGGCAGCAGTGCAAAATGCAAAGTAGTAAATCTCAAAAGCAAAGTACTAAAATTCAAGGGAAACACTCAAGTCAAGCTCCGTTCCATCTGCTATTTTATGCTCTCTTTGTTAGAGCAGCTAATGGTGAACAATAAAAACATTAATAATCAAGCTAGATTTATAAACTGCGCAGGATATTCCACTAGTAATGAAATCTGGAGAATCATTCAATATTATATTGCTTTGGGCAGCACTCTAACAAGAACTGCCTTTGAATTATAGCCTTCTTTCGTTTTGCGGAACTTTAATTTGGCCCAGCGTCACCGTTTCATTTAAAACAAACGTATGGCAGGACTGGAGCAGAGGACGCAGCTCGGAGGCGCAGTCCTGCTCGGCGCTGAAAGCTTCTCGGCTGCAAGCGGGGGGTGTTTGGGATGTAAAAGCTCTGTTGACATTGTGCTCTATTTACTGCAGAGAATTGCTGGATATAATTTTCAAAGGTTAGCGGAGCTTTCTATTGCCATGGTTTCATGCTTCCTAGTTTTCAAATATTTGGTTGAAATGCATCACAGATCTTTAATTTCTTAGTTGCTTCATAAACTGGATGTCAAATAATTCTTCTCAAAGCTCTCATTTCCCACACAGTGGTATTTTCCTGACAAACACCTCTGAAAATACCTGGCATTTTCTGCTCCCTGCTGCTTATTAGAGGGCATAAGCACAAACCTGCTTTACAATCAACCCCTTCCTAATCCCACCAGCGCCGTCTCCAGCCAGAGAGACGTATTTGCCCCGGCAAGAAATCACTGAGACACCCATCTGTCATCATCTACTCTGTCCTCCCCAGCCTAAATAGCCTCTTAACGTAGGGCTCTGTAATCCCCTTCTCCTGCAGTTCACTTCTGCACAGTTATCACCATCCCCGGCACCTTTTGCTTTGTGAGACTGCCACAGCTCTTCAGCATGGTTTTGAGCTACCGCTCAAATCCAGTCCAGGGCAAAAAAAAAAAAAAAGTACCTTAATGCTTGAAAGCTATCAGCGATAACTAATAAGCCCCCTCGAGTATTAACATTTAACCTGTAAAAGCTGAGTGCAGCATGTCCAGTGGCAAGGGCAAAAGCAGGTCAAAGACGAAGTTTGAGTCAAATTGATTGGGGCAGAATACACCAATTCATGTGCTGTTTGCATGAAATATTAATTCTAGCTTTAACATTTGGTTACAGAGGAAAGCAAGTGCACTGTAATAATGCAGATGTGCCTTATTTTCCCCATGTTTCCTATTCTGCTAGGAACCGATGGGGAACGATATGCTTTGTCCTTCCCGGCAGGTGTTTGAGCAGGAGCCTGCGAGCCGGAGCACGCGCTTGGCGGCCGAGCCTCGGCGGCGGTGTCCTGGCGCACTGCTCCGTGCGAGCCCCGCTCATTAGATAACCCTGCCGTGCCGCAAATCCTCCCTCCCTCCTTCACAGCAGCGCACAGGCGGCGTTTTGAAATTCGCTGAATTTCAGGGAATTTCTCCAAATTGGCGGGTCCAGCCTCAGGACTGCTCGTCCATGCTCAGCCACAGCTGGCTTTCTAACACCCAGGTTTGATGTAGTCGTGGGGCTTCTCCTCTCTGAGCTACGGCTGGTATCAGCTACAAGAAACTTTTTCTCCTCCAGGAGAAAAGCCTCCATCTCTCCCCTCTCAGAGGAGATGGCATGGAGCTGCATGGACCTGCTGGCACCGTGACCTGGCAGGGACATGACCTAAGCCCTCACTGCCTGCTAAAACCTAAAACCTCATCTCCCTGCAAACCGAGCAGGCACCTGTGAGCAGAGAAGCAGGACCACAAGGATGCCCATGCTGGGCAGACCAC
>NW_009201318.1:0-1107 GCF_000690835.1 Fulmarus glacialis
CGTGCCTGGGGAAGGGACTGGGGCGGTCCAGCTCACGTCCCGCTCTCCCTGCAGGTGCAGCCTCCGGATCCAGCCAGCATCCGAGTGCTGCGGGGGCACCAGCTGCCTGTCACCTGCCTGGTCATCTCTCCAGATGACAGGTTCATCTTTTCCGATTCCAAGGATGGCTACCTCATCAAATGCAAGTGTTCCCTTGGGGTCGCAACTGACTGTTCCCCCAACCTGAACCCCGCAGCGGCCCTGCAGCAGCAGGGCCGTGGGTGCCTGTGGAGGTGGCTTGGCCCCTGGCCCCTCCAGGGATGTGCACGTGCATCGTTTTGGTCTCTGTGGGAGGCTCCTTGGTGCTTTCCGGGGCGGTGGGAGGCTCCCAGGGGGTGACAGCGATGCCTTTCCCATAGGGGAGGTGGAGAGCGGGAAGAGGCTGTGCGTGGTGCCCGGGGGAAAGAAAGGCACCGAGGAGCGGCACATGGGGCATGCGTCCCACGTCCTCTGCATGGCCATCTCGTCGGATGGCAAGTACCTGGTATGGGAGAGGGGGCTGGAAAAAAAAGGTGGTGGTGGGGAGTCCATCTCCTCCTGGGGTCCTGGGGAGCAGTATCTCATGCCCAGGTTACTTTGCTGGGTTAAAGCAGTCCCTACCTCCGCTGGAGTCAAGAATGGGTCCCTGGGGCCCCCCAAAGCACATAGGGTGGGAGCGGAGGCTGGGGAGAGCCGTGGATCCCTGAGGGGCAGATCTCAGGTATCCCCTGTGTTCTGCCAGGCTACGGGAGACAGGAACAAGCTGATCATGATCTGGGATGCAGCCACCTGCAAGCGCCTGCACATCTTCACTGGGCACCACGACGCCGTCTCGGTGAGTCGGGGGCATCGGCCGTGATGCCTGTGGGACCAGGCAGCACCGTCCTCCCTGGTGCCCCTCACCGCTGCCCCTGTGTCTGTCCATCTGTCCGTCCGCAGGGCCTGTCCTTCCGGAAGGGCACGCACCAGCTGTACAGTGCCTCCCATGACCGCTGCGTCAAGGTCTGGAACGTGGCAGAGAACGCATATGTGGAGACCCTGTAAGACCTGGGGGGACGCACCCCACTGACCCTCCCTCGCCTGGGGGAG
>NW_009201318.1:1213-1525 GCF_000690835.1 Fulmarus glacialis
TGGTATGGAACCGTGCGGCTCTGGAAGATCCCTGAAGAGTCACAGCTCGTGTTTTATGGGCACCAGTAGGTCTGGGGCGGGAGAGGGGCCTGTGGGCAGGTGGGTCCAGCTGGGGCAGCGGTGTGAGGGTGCCAGACATCACCAGGAGCCTGCTGGCAGTTTGGGGACGCTGATGCCCCCTTGTCTCCTAAATAGGATCCCAAAGCACGCCTGTAACTGATGGTAGTTGCCTGTTCTCTTTGTAGGGGCTCCATCGACTGTATCCAGCTCATCAATGAGGAGCACATGGTGTCGGGCGCTGATGACGGGTGA
>NW_009201319.1:0-202 GCF_000690835.1 Fulmarus glacialis
AGGTCCAACCACTTTAAAGGCTAGGGCTGCAGTTACAGTTGCCGCAGTGTACATACGATTCTGTTTAAATTTTAATACCTGAAACAGGAAGAGGAAAAAACCCACTAGCACACATTTTAAAGAAAAGCCTGTTGTAAGAGTGTCACAGAACCACAGGAAAGAAGAAAAAAAAAAAAAAAAAAAAAAAAAAAAAAAAAAGTTT
>NW_009201319.1:525-761 GCF_000690835.1 Fulmarus glacialis
ATCTGAATGACCATGTCTTTGGTGTGGAAAAGAAGTTCTATTAACAAGAAATTCCAAAGTATAATTTAGATACAGAGAACACTCATGTGCAAGACGGCTTTCAAGGGTCTGCATAGATTATAACTCACAGATACACCCCTGACCCAAAATGTTGCTAGTGGGCAGTTTCTGCAACAGCTGCAAAACCCATTTTCCAATGCAGTGGAATAAAACAAGTTGAAGTCAAAATTAAGTCA
>NW_009201320.1:0-224 GCF_000690835.1 Fulmarus glacialis
AGCTGTCCTGGGACCGAGGCACCGAAGCTGGCCGGCTTCTCTTAAAGTTAAGAAGAGGGGTTTGGTTTCTGTCTGCTCAATAAATGAATTGTCAGGGTAGTGCTGGGTAGGGGTAAGCCAGCTTCACCTCTGTAATTCTTCTTAGAAGATGTATGAAGCAAGACTGCTGCACTTAATTTTCATGGTTTATTTAGTTTCACGTGGCTATCCCAGAAAATTGGAGC
>NW_009201320.1:253-3724 GCF_000690835.1 Fulmarus glacialis
TAAGAGTCTATAAACCCTGCCTGGTGTCTAGTTCCAGCCAAAACAGTGAGCGGTAGGCATCTCTTCAGGCAGTTCAAAAAGCCAGCTGTCTCTATCTTTTCACATTCCAGTTGTCTTCCTCATTAGTGACAACATACACTTTTTTACGTGGTTTTTTTTCCCCCCTAACCTTTCCCCATGATTTTTTTCTTCTTTCTTCCCCCCTCTACCCCCGGTGGATCCGAGAAACGGCCAGACGGGTGTTTCCCCCCCAGGCTTTAAGTTGCTTCCGGAGCCCGTCGCTGCCCCGGCCCTGTCGCTGGTGACACTGATCTCTGCTGGGGTGGGAGGGCGGCAGACGGCCCGCCGTCGCCAGAGCGGTGGAGTTGTCTCCGAGCATTGGTGCCCGTTCCACTGCCAGCCTGTCGACCGGGAGACCTGCGGCATGGGTGGGGGCTGCCTGGACCTGCAGTGGGGATGCTGAGGCAGCGTCCTCCTTCCTGACTTGAAGTGGAACGGGGAGGGCAGAAAGAAGGCATTTTGTTGATGTGTTTAAACTCATGAGGAGGATAGCTGCCCCCATCTCTTCCCACTCCCCCAGTAGTTATTGTCTCTCATGATCAGACTTGTCTGTGGCGAAAGTGAGCCTTCAGAGGGGCCCACCTGCCCCCGAGGTTACACAGGGGTGGGATTGCTGCCCCCTCTGGTCTCCTTAAAAGAGGCTAAAATCTTTGAGTGGGCCCGTTTCCTATCCCATCGGTACGGTAGTGCTGCTTCAGGTAGAGAAATGGGAGGAAAAGCAGTCTGGCTTCTGGGTGCCACCTGGCACTGCATTTTAAATCGTCTCTTTAGGGCTGCGATGGAGTGGGAGCACATCCTGCCTGTCTCTCCAGGAGCCTTGGGTAGAGATCTCAGCCTCCACGAGTCTCTTGCAGCGCTGGGAGGAAGGCCTCTCCCCCTCTCCCCGTGGGGCCGGAGGCCCAGGGGGTGGGCCAGGAGGTCTCCCCCCTTCGGGTGTTGCACAGAACTTGAACACAGAGCAACTGCTGGGGCTGAATCCCATCCATGGTGGTCCTGAGTGCTGGCTGGCCTGTGATGACCACAGTAAGCCTGTGACATGGTGGCTGACACATGGCTGGAGAGCCGTGGCCTCTGATCGTGCCTGGTCAAGAGGAAGGAAGTGTTGTATGTGAGGCGAGTGCCTGGTCCTGGTGGACCTTAGTGACCTTGGGTAAGCATGGGGAATAGGCTGAAAGCACCTTCTCCACTGCAGCGACCCTAAATTTGGGATGTGGAGAGAAGAAGAGGTCTTGCCCATCACATTAACAGCAGAATACAGGAGTCGGTCTGCTAGTGGTTGGAAGGTAAAGGCTGAGATGTGTCCCAAAGGCAGGAGGAATTTGTCAGCTTGGTGCTGAACTTCGAAGGCGCCAAAACTAGTCCAAAACAGAGACGTGGCAAAAGAGTTTTCCCTCCTGCTCCTGGTTGCCATGCTGATGGAGAGAAGCGTCTCGCTGGCCTGCGCCCTGTGCGGGCAATACCGCACGCTCTGTGCCTGTGCCCCCGGGCAGCAGTCGATGTTGTGCGGGCAGAGCCGCCCCCCTGGAGAGGGGGGACCGTGCAGGATGGTGGGACGGGACTGGCAGGAGACAAGCGACCAGAATGGGTTGTTTTACCTGTGCAGAAAGAGGGGAGAACCCCAAAAGAAAGAGAGGGAAAGCCTGTATGGTAGCTCCTCAGCTTTCTTTTATGTTTTAAACTGGTTTTAGCATTACATAGAGGATTAATCTATTTTATTTCTCCTAAAATGTAGCAGGGATGTGGGGAGCTGAGCAGGAGGCAGGCCTGCGACCCCAAGCGCCCAGGCAGCCGGGAGATCCCTCTCCATCCAGGTCCCACCGTCGGACTCCCGTTATTTTAGCTGCAAAGAAGCAGGCGCAGGTTTGAATCCGAAACCGCCTGCCCGGTTTTGCGGGGCTCGGCCCGCAGGCAGCCTGCGTGGGAAGCGGGAGTGGCTGCAGGCAGGAGCCTGCCTGCCTCCAGCCTGCCCGCTCCCCTGCGCACAGGGGTGCCTGCAGCCTGCCTTCCCCCCTCTGCCTTTGGGAACAGTGAGATGTAGTTAAAAATACATGCCTGATTTTTCCAATAGCTGTGGAATTATTTGAAGAAAAAAATGGTTATTGGCTTCCTACAGGCATCCCCTTTTGACCACAGCCCAGCTAGTGCATGCAGCAAGTACCAGTACTTACTATTGAGTGACTGGCGGTTACTTTGTTTTAATAAATTCACACCTCTAGACAGTAAGCTATGTAGCATCCATGCTCATGAGATTTAAATGCATTTTGACTGCAGTTAAAGTGTTTTTGGTAACAAGACTTGGCAATTTTGTTGCAACTGAACTTATAATTAGTTGTTTTTTAATTATGCATGAATATAAACTGGAGGACGATGTCTTCTGTTCAAAGCAGAGGTTGGATTGCAGTAACTTAGTCCATTTAGCTATGTCTGGCCCAGAAAGGGGGATTATAAGCAGGGTGAAATCACATTCTGCAATGTCTACTGGTGCTTGTAATGCCTGCACATGCACTCATGCCCCTAACCCACCTTCATCTTCGTTGAATGGGTTTAGATAGCAGAATCAATAGTGACATTAAGTAGCTAGAAATACATTAACTATACCCAGATTTGTGCAAAAAAGTCTGGGGAAAGCTAGTGAAATTGATATTTCTCCTTGTGGTAAAAGTGAGCTTCTCCTGGAAAGTGAAGTATGTCAGATGAAACGTTTCTTGTTCTGCAGTGGGTGGAAAGACACCGGAGCTAAATCCTCTTACAAGGAGCTGTGCCTGCGTAGAAGTCAGCTTCAGGCTGGGTGAGGGGGGCGGCAGCGGGGGGAGCACTGGGGGCTGCGGGCACGGCCCCTGGCGAGCGATCTCCAAGGGCAGGACTTAACCGCTTTTAGTTGGTCTTCTTGCAGCTGAAGGAGCCTGAAGGAGCTCGGCCTTCCAGTGCATCCCCTTAAGGAGTACATAGTGGGGAAGGGTAGAGAAACCGAAAGAAGCCTTTGGTGACAGTGGTTGTTTGGTCGTGCCAAACAGGCGCTGCTGGCGCCTGGCGATGCGGTGACGAGATATGAGATACCAGTGCGTGGCCTCCCTGGAGCTGTTTTCCCTCCCCTGTGCTTGGGAAGTAGGGTTGGGGTGCACATCGCCGTGTGGCGGGGCAGGCAGGTGGGTAAGATGGCAGAACTCTTCTTGCCTCTGCCCAGAACTGGCCTGGCAGGCAGACTGGTAAAGGGATGATTCCGCAGCAAAACTGATTTCTTAGCCTTCGGAGGCACTTCCAGTATGAATGAAAAGAGCTAGAGGCCCCTCGGGAGCAAGCGCATCCATCACCCATGCGCCCTGGCTGTGGGAGCGTGCCGGGGCACCCATGCGGTTACCTCGCGGCAGGCAGGGGCACCGGGTTCCTGGTGTCCTGGCTGGAGCTGGAGGG
>NW_009201320.1:3785-4111 GCF_000690835.1 Fulmarus glacialis
TGTCTGCCCATAAGAGTGCCTGGTCCAGGGAGCACGCTGCCATGGGAGGTGCTGGGTGCCCTGCTGAAGCTCCCTGAGGCAGGGATGCTTGTGAGCGCTGGTGGGGAGAGGAGGGAGCCTCTGCGCTCCCGCCGCGCCGCCTCTGCACCATGGGAGCTCCAGTACAGGAAGGCATGTCAGGCAGGCCGTTGGGGTCCCAAGCCCAGAACAGGGCAGGAAGGACTTAGCCACTTAAGTCAGCACACCAACCTGCGTATTTTACAATTCCCAGCACCCCGTGCTGTGGCCGTGCAGAGCGCGGCTCTCCCCGGCGCTGTTGGATGCCA
>NW_009201320.1:4332-24994 GCF_000690835.1 Fulmarus glacialis
GATGCAGTGGTGGGCTGCCCGCCCCAGCGTAGAAGCAGTCGTGCCGCACCACCATGCCGCAGCAGCATTTGCAGAGCTCATCTGTCGCTGCCCGGGCATGGCCCTCCCTGGCAGCGCTGCTACCTGGGCATGCGGAAGCCACTGCTGTCGAAAATGAATCTTAAGCTGCTTTGTTGTTCAGCCTGGCAGTTTGTGTAATCCCTTGGACAAGACGGGTGGTGTATTTTCTCTCAGACCGCTGGTGCTACTGCATCTTTGGGCTGAAAAACAACTGAAGCCATGCCCGGGCACAGGGTGGTGGCTGATTCTGGGTGAGGAGTCCCTGCTGCGGGGGGCTCTTCCAGATCATTTGGGCTTTTTTCCTTGTATTTTTGTAGCAAGTCTAAAATAGCAAGACCCTGGCCTAAAAGGCTTTTGGTTAAAACGGCTTAACAACCACTGCGCTTCTCTGAAGCTCTTGCCACGAGCTGCCTGTGCGGTGCAGGCCTGCGCCCTGCTGTCCCCGCCGGCCTGCACCCCTCCCCAGCCGGAGCGGGAGGGCTGCCGAGGGCCCACGGCTGCTCCCAGTCCCACTGCGGTCCAGGTTAGCCTTAGTCCAGGGCCGAGCTATGGCAGCAGGGCACAGGTACCTGAGCACAGGCACGCTTGCTTCTTGCCCTGCTGCGTTCCCTAGGGAGGGCATTGACCCACGTGCTGCCGTGAGGCTGGGGTCTGTGGGAGTGCGTTCCTGTGGCAAGGTGGGCTGTTTCAAACGTAGCAGGGTTACAATGTGCTCTTACGTTAACTTTACAAGCATAAATCATCCCGTGAAGTTAACCTTTGAGCGCTTTGCTCCTGCCAAGCGAGAAGCTTCGTGCCATACAGGATCCTCGGGAAGGATTTGTGGATTTGACGGACCTGCCTGCACCTTTGCCTGCTCGGCGCCAGACTGTGGAAAGCAGACAGGATGAGGGCTTGCCTGCAGGAGCAGAGGGAGCTGGGCTTGTCCCCATGTGAGGAACAGAAAACTTGTACAGTTTTCTGGTGTGACCGAATTAGACAATCTCATTGCATGAAATAACCAAAATTTATAGCCAGAGCTTCGGAAGTGATATCACTTTCAGTTGTTTTATGAACGATGCTGACATCTTTGGCTGTACAAACTGTACTTGCTTTCTTGGTCGTCATTTGAAAGACACCTACATTCTCAGTTGTCTCTGTTTAAAAAAAAAAAATCTCTTGGAACAAAAACATTTTGTTCCAAATTGTGCAGTTTCAACAGCGTAATCCTCTTGACTCACTAGCATTCGAACTCTGAGCTTCCCAGTTAAACTAAGCTGTCATCTAAACAGCAAGTTCTTGCACTCTTGGTCTTTGAATAATGGGAGAAGACTTTTCAGAGTCCAGATCACTCAGTGGTTCTTTTTATTTCAGAGAAGGGCGGTGACTTGGTACCAGAATCAGAGTAATTCCTGCTTGCTTAGTTTATGCAAGCTTTTTTTTTTAAACTTGGTGGGAGTCTTCATGGAAATCAGGTGAGAGACATACAGTCTGTAGTTGTCTGAGAAAAGGAGAATGAAGCCAGTGGATTAGAGCCATATTAAATGGGATCCATGTTCCCCATTTTCCTGTGATCTGCTTAAAAAGCCCCGCTCTTTTTGTCTCTAATCTCAGGTGGTACGTGACCTTTGGTAACGCTGCTTTCTGCTGGTGCTCCTGGGAAGGAGACACCTCCTCGCCTGTGCCTGGTGAGGGGGATGATGTTTTAGGGTCCGCCCCCCCACCCCGCAGCAAAGCCATGCAGCCTGAGGGCAGGGCTGGGGAAGGCGCTGGGAGCCTGGGGGGAGGCTCCTCTCTATTGACAAACTGCAGCGGTGACTTTGTGCTTCTCTTGATATGACTTTGTGCTTCTCTTGATAAGGGGATGTGTGACTGAGTGGATGCCTTCAACTTCTCCTCAGTGCCCTTCTGCATAACAGTTGCCAAAGTCCTCCTCTGTAACACCACCAAGAAATTCCTCTCTTGCTAGTGGTTGGAAGGAGAATGATGGCTAGCGAGGAGGGAATGGGGGAATGTAGCATCCTAGGGAGTGTAGCATCCTAAACTAAAACTAGTGTTTGATCTGTAACTGTTCCCCATCTCTTTGTGGCTTCTTCGTGGCTCACCTGTATAACATTTTGTTATTATTAAAAAAGCTGAAACACCTCACTGGTGGTGTACTCTCTACAGAAGTATCTCTGGAAAGCCAAGGCAGCAAGCACTGCCCATTCTGACTCGATGTTTCAGGGCAAATATTTGTCCAAGTGCTGTGTTAGCATAATATTTCTAATGTCAGGCCAAGGGCATAAATTCTGGTGCAGAAATCCAGAGACATGAATCGCAATTTCAGAGGATTTGCTTTTGCCAATATCTGTGCAAGATATTGTATAGAGACTTTGGTAGCCTGTAACGAGACTTGGCATTGAACAATAGTACATCATCATTCTTAATCTTGCTATTCTGAAGTAGTAGTGTATTGCTTATTTTAACAAATAAAGTCATACATGGAAAGACTGGGGGCAGAGGAGCAGAGATGTGTGGACCTGTGGCTTGAAAGTGCAAGTTGTGCATCCAGGTCAGGTTGTTCAGGTTTTGAATGAGAAGCTGAAAAATCAGCTATGCAAGTACAGTGTGAAGAAAGGAAGTTTAATACCTCCCAGAAGGCTTGCATAATCTCTACCACAGTCCCCCTCGTGGCTTTACCAGCCTATTGATAAAATAAACTGCTTTGTGTGATAAAACTTAAAACTTCTTAGAGCAAAACTCTGTGCAAAGGGTTCATGGAAATAGAGATTTTGATCTCCATGCCTTTTCTTGCAGAAGAGTAGGACACCTTTCCTAAATTTTGAAATGCTGTTATTTTCTTCAGTGGCAGAATTGACTGCCTTGTCTTAAAAGCCAAGGGAAAATTTTGTGTTCTTAGTATGTGGAAGTTGTGGGGTTTTGCTTTTTGCTTTTGTTTGGTTTTGTTTGTTTGTTTTTTTTAAAAAGAAACTAGCATGTTTGTTACACACAGTCCTCCCAGAGAAGCACCTTTCAAGCATCCTGACTCTTTGTCTTTTTCCCTCCCTGTCCTTCTCGCCCCATTTTAGATCCGGATTGTTTTGTCTCCCGTCCTCCTTTCCCAAGCACGAGGGCCCTCCTGCTGACGCTTGCGCTAACGGAGTTGCTGACGGTGGAGATGCTGTGCAGGGCGAGACGGAGCCACAGCCCGCTGGGGAGAGGCCTCCCAAAGGAAACGGTGATGAGCAAGTACCCCCGCTCCTGCCTCCCCCGCCGCCTGGCAGCCTTCCTCCTTACCCCCCCTACTTCGAGGGAGCTCCCTTTCCTCGTCCGCTGTGGCTACGGCACACGTACAACCAGTGGGTTCCTCAGCCGCCGCCACGGACTATAAAGAGGACGAGGAGGCGTTTGTCACGGAATAGAGACCCGGGAAGGCTTATCATGAGCACTATCAGGCTGCGGCCAAGACAGGTGCTCTGTGAGAAGTGTAAAAACACTCTGAACCCCGAGGATGCAAACACAGCTCGGCAGAATGCTAAAACCAGGAGGAAGCTGAGCATTCAGGACAAAGAGCAGAAAAAGCACAGTGACTCCGACTACATGGAGAAAAGGAACAAAAGAGAAAAGAGAGAGGATGACAAATTTTCTGGGGAACTAGTACATCGAACACCAGTTATAAAAATATCCTACAGTACTCCACAAGGGAAAGGCGAAGTTGTAAAAATCCCTTCCCGGGTTCATGGCTCAGTCAAACCATTTTGTCCAGAGCGAATATTGCAGAACGGAGGGGAGGACCAAGAGGAGACTAGAGACTCTGAACGGTGTCGAGAAACCAAGTGTTTAACGGACAAGTCAGCAGGCAGCCAGCTTGCTTCCATTCCAAAACTGAAGCTCACGCGGCCCGTGCATTCCAGTGCGGATGTCCCACCCCCAAAGATACGGCTGAAGCCCCATCGCATAAATGATGGTCAGAGTGTTTCCATTTATAAGGCAGAACTCATTGACGAAATAAATGTCCTTCAAAACAGCAGGGAGTCCAATCCTGGCACATTTTACAATGATGAATCCACAGACAGAAGTTTAGCTGAGGTATCTTCAGGGAGTTCATGTGAAGATGAGGACTTTAAAAGATTTCCCCAAGGTAAAGATGGACATGATAACTTGGCTTTCCTTATGAATTATCGTAAAAGAAAAGCAGATTCTTCTAGCTTATCGGTGTGTAGTAATGACAGTCTAGATGAATCCAAGTCTTCTAGTTCAGAAGTAACATCACCAGAACTGTGTGACTTTTTGCCTGGTGATGATGCATCTGTCTCTTCATCTTCAAAAGATGAGCGTAAAATTGTGCCACCACTAACAGTTAGACTGCATACCCAAAGTGTGTCTAAATGTGTCACAGAAGATGGAAGAACTGTTTCAGTGGGGGATATTGTTTGGGGTAAAATTCATGGTTTTCCATGGTGGCCAGCACGTGTTCTTGACATAAACCTTAGCCAGAAGGAAAACGGGGAACCTTCGTGGCGAGAAGCTAAAGTATCATGGTTTGGTTCTCCAACGACTTCATTCTTATCTGTTTCAAAACTCTCTCCTTTCTCTGAATTTTTCAAACTGAGATTTAATCGCAAGAAGAAAGGGATGTATCGGAAAGCTATCACAGAAGCTGCAAAGGCAGTAGAGCATCTGACTCCAGAAATAAGAGATCTCCTAACACAGTTTGAGACATAACTTTGCCTCCAGTGTCAGGTGAGTGCTTGCTGGACTAATGCTTCCCATGAAAAACCTCCTTGTGTTTTTTAACCTATGTTCCACTGTTTGCATTTATTTTCCTTAAAAGCTGAGGTGGACAATTGTTAAACTTAAATGCCTGGCTGTTAGTTAGTGGTGGTAATTTTAGAGATGATAAGAGCCTTTAGTTCCAAACGTTTGGGGGGTCCATGGGAATGGGAGCCCCTGCTCCAATTCAGGCGGGAGTACAAAGCAGTTGGCATCGGGAGGAAGCAAGCATCACTTGCTCAAGGAGCTAGTAAAATTGTAGTCATGTATCAGCGCTGTTTACAGCTAGGATGTGGCGAGTATTGACGGGATACTTCATTTGCATCAAAACTAATCCTCTGTGGCTGGAGGACTAATAGCTCCCAGACTTTAAGTTTCTTTGAAATACCTCTTGGTTCAAAAAACTAAAACTCTTCTTGGGATCGAGACTATATTTATCATATCTAGATACTGATGCCCAGCAGTTACCCATGACAGTTAAAGGGCCCTTGGAGGCCCTTTGCTCCCCTGCAGTTTCTCTGACCCCTCTGGCATTGATTTCTTACGAAGACACTTCCTTTATGGCTCTTCAAAATTATTATACCAAAAACTATCTTTAACTGGGGAACAGTATTTTAACATTTCTCACAGCACTTGGGGTTTGGCTTGTGTCTGAAATGTTGGGGTGTTGCTGGGGGACGGCCTGTATCATCAAATTAAATTATTTTGGGCTTTACCTGCAACCTCTTTCTTTGAGGACCTAAGGTGGGAACATAAACATGGGAGCTGATTCTCTGTAATGCCTCCACGTTTTGCTTTTACTGGTTGCAAGCATGGAGGGAGATGGGACTCCCTTTCTCATCAAACAGTCAAAACTTTGCCCAGGATGAGAATTTGATACCTAAAAATACAGGATGTGGTGTGACAGGGAATAGAAATACCATCTGTAATTTCAGTTGATGCTGCCTACTACACTGCCCTCAGTGAAATCCATGGGAAAACTCCAGCAACTTGAATAAGATCTAGAATTGTTTTCACGACCTTCTAGTCATCACTATCTGGACAAAACCTCATCTGTGATACTGTTAAACAAGGGGAGGGATTAACTTTTTGTCTGAAAAACATAACTAATCATTAGAAAGAGTCTTGTTGTCAAAGGTCTTGCTTTATACACTGTGGTTCATTATGTTGTCCCCTAAATTTTTCTGCTCTTTTTTGTGCTAGAAGGACTGTGTGTACACAAGCCGCTACTACTCCTGCTGTAGACTGTCTGTTCTTCTCTAAGCTATTCTAATGCAGTGGGACTATGATGGTCAGTGCTCATGTAAATCCTGAGGGGGGGGAAAAGGATTTTTTTGTACCCTCTGTCACAGGACTTCACCACTTACTTGAGTGTGATGAAGGACTTGATTTGCTTGAGTTATTATTACATCCCAGCAAGCCTGGCTGGAGTAAATAATCAGAGCGTGGCATATTCATCCTGTGTGCTCAAGGTGTCTGGACGACTGGACACTCGAGCAAGTAAAAATGTGTAACTGCAGCAGCAGCATTTAAGCTTCATCCTTGATCTTGGCCCTTCAAGATCAGGGCCTTCAAGATCAGCGCTAGCTAAAGACTTTATTATATCAAGAGCGTTTGGGTTGGACTCAAATTCCTATTAGCTAGATCTAGAGTATAAATAAACCTGGTGCTTAGAATACGCCGTCCTCACCAATGAAACTATCATGGTCAAAATCCATCGCTCCTGTATGAACAGTGCTCTATTTAAAGGAGCAGCAAAGCCTCATCCTTCTTCTGAACTGTCTTCACTGTGTTTGTATGTGCACTTTGGGACAGCTTTAGCAGAACAGATGTCGTCACCGTTACTGACAGCTGTCTTTGCTGTTGTGAGCTCCGGGTGGGCTGGTATGCCACATCTGGTGGCTTCTGGGAAGGAGAAGGGGCAGGGTGAAGAAGCACCTAATGCTTCAGATCAGTCAGATTGGCCATGCCAGTCAGTCCATGCGGAATAGGAAAGTGTGTGGCCAAGAGGAGCTCAAAGTCCAGACCTGGAAGTCAAATGGGAGGATGTTTGCCCTATCACATGTTAGCCTAAGGAAAACGCTGCCTGTTCTCACCAGTAGGACCACTGCAGACCCAGCCACGAGATGGGGGGTGAAAGGCTGTAGGGCAAGGCCTCAAGGAGGAAAAGAAGCACTTGCTCTGGAGGAGACCTGGGTTATTGCAGACACGGTGGCCATCTGAGCTATAGGTACAGAGCAGAAGGGATGGGGCAGGTCTGTAAACTGGGGGAAAGAAGAAAATGTTGAGAATGATAAGAAGAAAATGATGGGATGGCCTGGATTAGGCTAGATCCTTCCTTCCCCCTGTACTCTTCAGCCAAACCTCTCCATGTATACATGGGTATATAGATTTAACACGTATTGCCATTTCATTGACCTCCTTCCGCTGGCTTTCCACAGATGATTTTCTGCCTTACATGTGTCTAAGGTGAGCTGCCCACCCGTCTGCCTGTCTGGCAATGGTATAATAGCTGGATAAACAACTGCAGTTGCTCAAAACTAGAAAAGCAGAACAAAACTTCCCACGTTCCACATGTTACACTTACTTAGATTCCCTATCAGACCAGCATGTCTAGTGTTTTGGTACGTCACTTACAAAACAATTCATTATTTCGGAGACTTCCCCTGTATCTAATTCTCTCCATTCAGGAGGACTAAATTTTATTGCTTTCCTTGAGTTTTCCTAAGGTGGAACTGAAACGTTTCCATCAGTTGCTCATCGACTGTTCTTTCCTAAAGGGTGTAACTTAAGTTTTCACTAATGTTTGCAATTCCTGAGTCCTAGGACCACAGTGACACTTGAGTTGCAGTTAAACATCTGAAAGCTTTGAGGCCTTTTCAAGGCAGTACAGCCTTACATCTGGTTTAAAGTAGTTTCTAAGAGCAGGCATCTGACTGGTAATATTGCACGTTGCCGCTGTAAAATCCTTCATGCTGTGACAACACTGGCAGCTGCACTAGGGCTTGTTATCGTTAGCACAGAACAAGAACAAGAGTCCAGGAGGTGCCTTCAGCAGCAGCACTTTGCTAATGCCGCTTATGCTAGTCCTGGGCATGGCAGAAGTTTGACTGTTGACGTTTTCTGTTGTGAAACTTTCTGTCTTCTGGCATGTGATGCTGTTCTGCAAAGCGTGGAGGGTAATTACTGGAAAAAATGTTCAAACAATTCAGGTAATTTGTGAATGCATATAAAACTGGAAGCAATTGCAGTTTTTTTTAAAAACTTGATTTGGGTTGGAAAAGCTGCTATGAGCATTTTATGTTTTTATTATTCTGTCCTTATATTTTTTTGCAAAGAAAATACTTTATTAAAACCCTGTCATTAACTGACTAGTAAAACAAGGTTTCTGGAAAAAAAACAGATTAGCAACCCGTAGAAGTCAAATTTGTAAGACATTTGGTTTAGAGTAGTGCCAGGAGAAAAATGCTCACTCAGCATCTTCTCATGCTGCTTTATAGCTTCTACCTGTGTGTCACGTACAGGGAGCCGCTGTGCACGCTGCCCGTGCTGCAGAGAGGGCTGCGCTGTAGCTGGACACTTGCTGAGTTATTCTTACCTGGTTTTAAAGCACCAGATACTGGCTCACCTCCGCTCGTCATGCTTTTATGACCGCAGGCCTCTGTCGTTAGCAGAAGGTGGCCGGACCCAGGGCTCTGGCAGTGCCAGGATAACGGGCAGCGTTACGTCCCCGCGGAGCCAGACCCCCGCGCTGTCGGCAGCCCTGTCCCGCAGGGTGGGAGCCGGGGTGCAGCCTGATCCCTCGCCATGGCGGCCTTGAGCACAAAGGCTGGTTGCCCCTAGCCCGGGGCGAAGGAGGTTTGCCTTTCCCTCAAGGAAAGCCCGTCGTGGGCCGGGAAGTCAGAGCGAGGCCGTGGCCCAGCTGCTCTTGGCAAGGCCTGCGCTTCGCAGCTCTGCTTCCTCCTCCTGCGTGGGACACCTCAGGCAACGCTAGCTGGGGTTGTCCAGTTGCGTTTGCTGCTCCTTGGGGTTGCTGCGGCTGCTCGCTTCCCTCCCCTCCTGCCCGTGGCTGAGAGCTGAAGAGGGGGGCCTGGGCGTGCCAGAGCCACAGAGAGGTGGCCGGAGGGGCAGGGGGCACAGCTCGGCGCACTGCCACGCGTGGCGGGAGAAGGCCAGAAGAAGCTGAGCCTGATGTTCAGGGAGAGACAGTAGTGCCACCAGGGATGGACATCTCGGAGCCGTTTGCCCGGGGCGGTACCGAGCTCCCCATGGGGCAGCGGTGGCCGCAGCAGTGACCGCCCGCACAGCCGAGCTCCGCTGCGCAAGGCGCAGCCGTGCTGCCAGTCCATCCTGGCAGGGGTGGCTTTGCTTCCCCCGCGCTCCTGCGGCATCCCGCCCCTCTTCCCCGTGTCACTGCCTGAGGCCGTGCTGCGGGCCTGGTTGGACGCTCGTCATACGTCACCCACTTTGGTTGCAGGACTCTTGTCTCCAGAGCTGTTTCAGAGGGTCAGAAAGTCTCCCGAGAGCTGGAGCGTTGCCTGCGGCGTGCCGAGCACGTGTTTCTCAGCAGGGGTGGTAGGCCCATGTGTGGGACCTGCTCTGAGAGCTGGAATCGCGGGCTTCGGCACTCCTGCCTTGGCTTTTTTTTGGGAATAAGAAAATCTCTTGTGCTTTTGCATTTTGCTTTCTCTTCGTTTCCATGATAATGTCATATTAAAACTTGCAGCTGTGTAAGCTTCAAGTTCCTTGAGCCAAACATATTGCACAGTGATGAGCACCCCAGCTTATTTCTGGTTTCGTAACAGGTTTGCTGGCATACCCCGGGTGTTGCGTTCAGCCTGTCTCCCCTCCCTGGTCACAGCCCTTTCATGCAGTAAAACTTTTTGTAAAAACTGCTTGTAAATTTTCATATACATCTCTGCATGAAACTAGTTTACAATATGTATATTCATCTGCTTTTTCAGTCTGGAAAATCCTTTATTTTTCCTCTCTCTCTTTATCCCCACCCCCAAGCTGCAAGCTGTGGCTGTGGAACCATTAAACTTGAAAATACTGGCTTTTGAAGGTTTTAATTTTACTGCTATTAGCTTAATAGACCCTCAGTACCAGTACATTTAGCCATTCATCACAAAAAGCACACTGCTACTATGTACAGCAAAATCAAAGCTTATTGCATACTTGCTATATATAGTAAGCTCTAACGTAAAATTTGGAACATTGGGTTATGACTTCACCTTCAAAGATGTTCAGGGCTTTGTATGTGCATGTAGCCAGTACTGCTTGCCAGCAGTTTATGAAGCAACATAAATCACTCTTCTTTTTTCCTTTTACCTGTTCTCTTCTGCTCTACCTGTGACACAAAAAGGTTATATAACTTTATATAAAGCTGTGGTGGTGACTGCTGTGATAGCTAATTTTTTGAAAACACCTGCCTGGTCACATGAAATATTTCAGCCCAGAAGATGAATGCTTGAGATTTTTCTTGGCCTGGTTTCTAGATGGTTCACTCAACTAAAACCAAGCATCCAACTTAATTACTGTTTCTCAGTCTTCCTCCAAACTGCTTGGAGTCAGCGTCTCTGCATACTAATACAAAGTAGGAGAACAAGTCTAAAATAGACTGCACTGCATACTTGTGTGCCCCAGCACTGGGTGCCTGAAGCTGCACGTCTGGTGGCATCCTCCTGATTTTCCTGTTCCCGAAAGCACTTGCATGTTTGGCTTGTGACCACTGCGACTGCATTTGGAGACCTCTGGACCCGTGCTGCTTCTCCCTGTTTGTGCCATCTGTTGCCCCTCTTTCAGCGTATTTTTTGGAAATGCCAGCAGGCCATACATTGTGCTATTTCTAACTGCACACGAGCTGCGCAGATGCCCAAGAATGCGATCGGCTTACGTGAGCTGTAACTTCAGCTGCCGAAGGAGATTTGTATCAACGTAAGGGCTTAACAACTCCCTTGGAAGCACAGCAAGCTGCTTGCTGGACTGAGGGTCTCCAAGCCCCATCTGAAGCTTTGGGCATCTGCTGGTTGTGCTAGCCGAGCGTGCCCGCAGTGAGCGGAGAGGGTGGGTGTCCCTCTGCGGTGTCAGTAGCCTGCCGTGCGCTCAGTGCTGGTTGGATCTGTGCAGGAGCAGGGACTGTGCTGGGGGCTCGGGGCAACGGGTGCTTTCAGTGGAGTGCGCGGGGGGCCAGGCTCCGTAGAGCATCCCCTTCCGCAGCGCTGCTTCCCGGGATGGGAGAGATGGGCCATGTCCACGTGGTGAGGAGAGCTGTCTGGGCGAAGAGCCTGGAAACTTGCTGCTTTGAAAAGTTTTACAAATAATGTAAAAATGAAATTTCTGCAGCTTTTCCTGAATTGCATTTATGTAGTCATTTCATTTGTAAACTCAAATGGAGGTGTCTAAAACTGCGGCTACAATTCCCCTTTTCACACCGAGCACGGCTGACGTGCAGTTTGGAGTGAGCAGCGCTGGTCAGCCGAAGGGGTAAAGCCCTTACTGAGGGAGTCCTCTTGCCTCTCCGGGTAAGGCTCAAAAGTTCATCCTACTTCTGTTGCGGTTAAGCAGATATTTGCAAAGTATTGAGCACCTCCAAGTTGCGCATACAGAAAGGCTACTTTGGGCCAAGAAGGAATAGGGGATTTTTGGAAACTTGGGGATAGCTCTGTGTAGAGAAGGGTGCTTGTTACTCTGAAGGAGAGGAATGAACAAGGTCTTCATGCAGTAGCCATGCATTGTTAATGGCACATGCAGCCGCTTGGCTCGTGAGGCCTGGTGACACAATAGGATGACACAGATATTTCCCATTTTAATGCTCAGGTGTGAAAGGTAGGACTTTGAACCCCAAAATCAATGTGAAGACTCTTAGACGTTGAAAAACTTGCAAACTGTTGTTTTTCAGCCTTGATACTTGTTTTGTTTTTTCTGTAAGTACCCATCGCTGACACTAGGATCAAGGTGAATGGGAGTATGTGGATTGAGTGACAAACTCTAACTTCTGCCTAATAAAAGACTTAAGGAAGCTGCTTGCCTATATCCTGCAAACTAGATGAGGATGAGCTGGTGCCAGGTATATTTTTTTAAATCTGCTTGATGCATCTGTTTTGCACTCAGTATGTACCTTTACAGAATATGTGGGCTTTGCATTAGCTGGTTTATGAACTTTTGCACATCCTGAGATTATGTACATCTGAAATAGGCTTCTTATGTCCAGCAATGATGACAGAGATGGGGCTTAATACCTTGACTTCAGGAGTGCTTGTGCTCTTCATACCTACAGTCCTTGCACCCCAAATCTCCAGCTCTTCAATCAGTTGGAAGGTGCTCTCTCACTTCTCCTGGTGCCGACTGCCCCGGAGCAGGAGCAGCATGCACCAGCATGCACCAGCATGCTGCATGCACCAGCAGCGACATCCATCTGGCTCATGAGGGCGAGGGCTGTGTCTCCCGCCTGTCCCGAGGCTGCCGGGCTGGCCCCAGTGCCCGTGGGCAGCAGAAGGTGCTTTGTGTTCCCATCCCTACAGATGCGGCATGGAGCGAAGGTCCACGTGTGGCTCCTCCGCCTGTGCCAGTGGACGTGACTCATCTCGCCTTAGCAAGAGGGTCACAAACGCTCTCCGGCATCTTGTGCCTGAGCCTTTCCCACATGAACTCTGTCAGCTGCCCTGCATTAGTCGTATAATCATCTCTTGGTCACTGGGTATGCATGTCTCTCTGGAAGGGAGGGGCTGGGCTTTTTTTTAATGAAGGCTTTTTTTCATTAAGTTGATTAATTTCTGAAGGAGTGAATGCTTTTAACTGATGTACCAGTTCCTGTTTAATCTGCATTAGATTCGTGCTATTGTAGGATCAGACAGACTTGTTTTCTTTATAAAGCATATTTCCTGTGTGCTCTCTGCAGTTGAAGAAATGAATAGTAGCAAAATTACTGGTTTAACTTCCCTTATGAATGATGACTTGCTCTATTTTGATTCAAGCCAATAGCTTGAGCCTTTTCTTTGTGCAGAAAGCAACCCTTTCTAAAAGCAGAAAACCCTCGAACCTGATACAAGATTTTTCATAGAGATGCTCGGATGATAGAGTTTAATATTGGAGAACATAGCTGCCAGCCTGTTCAAGCCAGCTGGATACTCCTGCCTTAGGAGTTGGAGACAGTTCCAAAACCCTGTCTGGCAGGTCAGGGATGGGGGTCCCTGCTGCGATCAAGTAACCCCCGCTTGCCCCAGTCTTCCTCCCGCAGGAAGAAAGCATGGGAAGGAAGGACTTTTCCAGACCGCTGCCAGGAGTGGCCTCTCTGCCCTTCCCCTTGCCTTCTGATGGCGACTCCGGCTGTTAAGCAGGTACTGTCTTTAGAACCAAAGCCCTGCAGGAGCCACTCAGCTGCCTGTCAGAGGTCCTCTGGGTTCCCCAGCCCCTGGCCCTCCTCCTCAGGGCTGCAGGAAGATAGGACCACTTGATCCTCCTGAGCTTCAGCCAGGGCTGCCTCACTGCCCTTCCCCAAGGGAAGATGTCTGGAGGGAGACTGATTTGGTGATGCTCAATTACAGCCTGCTGTTAATTGCATTATGATTAGAAAATAGTCCTCAAAATAATTTGCTTGGGTGGAGAAAATGACCAGGCTTCTTGCTGCTGTCGCTTCCCAACCTGCCAGGATGCGCAGGGTAACCGGGGCTTGTGCCGCTCACAGGGCTGCGGTGGGAGAGGGTTTCAGTGCGCAGCGCTCCGGAGCTCTCCAGATAAACCGTCTGAAGGAGATGGGTTCCTCAGTCTGGCTCGGGCACGTGTGTGTGTCTCGTGGTCTCCCTCTTGAGCTAGCCTGTGAGTGTCTGCTGGTGGTGGCGGTGCAGCCCTGGACGCCCGGCAGCACGCCGGTACGTGCAGGAGCCCCTTCAGTGCTGCACCTGGTACTCCCATGAAGGCAAAAGGCACGGGATCCAGGGTGCGCCCCGTGCCGCAGAGCGGGTGTTAGGCATGTCCTGCACTTGTCTCACCTGAAGGGTCAAGGCGCGAGTCCCCCGAGCGGGGCTGCGGGCAAAGCTGGTGTGAGCAGGGTCCCCATGCATCAACACACTCGGGATGCGGTAACCTCGGAAGATAAATCGGCTTTCTGCACTCTGCTGAAAGTGAAATGAAATCTGAATTTGTGAATGGCTAAATTTGATCCAAAACTTCATTTTTTTATTATGAATAAGCACTTGGCTTCAGGAGAGCTTTCTTGGCTTTTCTTTCAACATACAGCTTAGCACACAGGCTGCTAGATCATGCCGTTGTCCTGAGTCAGCGGTCTGTTATGTATTCATTACTCATATGTGCATCGAGGCTACAGCAATGTCAGAATGTAGTGTTTGAGCTGCTGCTCCATCTTGAAGATTTTTTTTTTTAACACAAGTCTGAAGTTTTCCAACGATGAAGTGAGGGCATATGAGTGACTGTCGCTGTGTTGCTCCTCTTGAACACGTGTTGAAAACTCCTGTGGTCTGCTCAGGGCTTGCTTAAAACAGACACCTGAGCTCTCGTGGGAGGCAGCCTCTGCCCCCTTGCCGAGCCTGGGCTGCGGAGCTCTGGGTTTCTAGGCTGGGGACAAGCGCCCGTCCGTCCGCAGGCACACAGAGCTGAGCAGGGTAGTGAGGTTTTGACATTTCGAGAGGTAGAGCATCAGCTGTTTTAAAGCAGTTTGCCGTTTTGCAGGTAGCACCAACTTTCTGCGCTCAGAGGAGATTTTTGCCCCCAGGTAACCTCGGCAAGCAGCTGCAGTTCGGCCTCATCCCTGTCCCTACGAAGGGGCAGCGTCTGCCCTTGCGCAGGCAGAAGCCTTCACTGGGAGGTTGTTCGGCATCGTGCTTCTGTTGTGATGCTTCCTTCTTCCAAGCGTGAAAATCGCAAAGAATAAAACGAGCCTGAGGGCTTGCTGTTACCTCCTCAACAAGGAAATGCATTTTTTTCTGTTCAGATCAAATATTCTCAATCTGTAATCTGTCTCTAAAGGGTCAGCTTTTTGCAAAAACCATTTGAGGGATATTCTGCCAAGTCCGTGGACCTCACTAAGGCTTTGGTAGATGTAAGATAATAAGCCTGCAAGAGAGTTTGTTGTGTGCTCTTGAAAATCTCGCCATTCATCAGAAGGCAAATGAATAGATTCTCCTGCAAGATTAAATATAAATTTATACTCTGTCGACTATGGGTAATAGAGCCTTGTTGTGAGACATCCCAGTTTCTTAGGAGTGGGATGATTCTGCTAAATACTGAAGGAGTTTATGAAACCTGATTGCAGTCCTCTGGAATATAGGTTTTAGGGCAGACGTTCATGGTGTATTGAATCAGCTCTTTGAAGTCTCGATTGTATGGGCGATACTGAAGATCATTCTGGATGCTGAGTCTGGGCAAATCGGTGTCGCTTTTGGTTCCATGCCCACAGAAGAGGTGCTGCTGCGTTTTCAGCAGCGTTGGAAATGTGATCATCTTCCTGTCTTTGGTGTTGGCGTTCTTGGTTTATTGTGCTCTGTACTTGTAAGTCACAAACCTCGACTGTGAGGGGGTTTTAAAGGTCTTTGATCTTTTCCTTCATAGCATTAATCCTGTTTGTCAGGAACACGGATTTGAGCCTCTGTGTCCTGTGGTTCTGACTTGGCCACATTAGTTGATTTGGCACGGACGTTTGTTAGGGCTGGTCAGACTTTTGAACTGGCTTAAGCTGAATTGCGTTTGAAGTGTGGTGCAGTGATGCTTTTGCAGGTGAAAAGTGTAAGTGTATATCTCCGTGCCATTTTTTCATTAATTTCTGTATCACTGAGTTGTTTCACATGTCTTCTGGTTTCTTCACTTGATCTTGAAGACAAATGGATCCTCCCAGAGACACTGGCCGTCCCAAGGGCTCCGCAGTTCTGCCATGGCACGCACTTGCTTCTGCGGCCTGAACCGAGCAGTGGTCTGGGGCGGGAAGGGGAGCCTGTGGCAGGTGGGGGGTCCGAGGGGAAGCGGGGTGTCTTTTACCTCTGGAGGCAGAATGAGAAGGTGGCATGGCTGCTTTGCCTCTTCATTAACACGCGATTGGGGCGCTGCAGCAGCGGTTGATATCTTGAGCAGTTGCAGGTACTTAGAAAAGCTTCTGTACAGCTTGCTCTCAAGGGGAAAATAATCCTATTTTATAGACTGTGTTTGAAAAGTGGAGGCAGATGTTCTTCATGTGGCGCTCTCTGTAGGGACTCGTGGCAGATTAACCTACAGTAACCCACCCCGAACGGGGACTTAAAAGTCTTTAAGCCAGAGACTGAAGATTTATTATCGTCGCTGAAATTCATATCATGTCTATCTTGGAGAAAATTCCCCCTCTTACTTTGGGTTTGTTAACTTGACGAGTTTCTTCCAAAGCTGTAGCTGCTGCTGTGTTTGCCTGCTGGGCCAGCTGGGAGCAGGAGAATTCCTGGCTATATTTAGAGGAAACCCGGAGCGTGTGCCTCGCCGCTAATGCCGGTCCGTTCCGTGCCGCCTGCAGTAACCTCTCCCTCTTTCACTTTCTTCAAGGTAACAGAAGATAAGAGCACAGCTGTTCTCCTAGAGGGTCACGAAGTCTGTAAACATCCTGACACGCTCCCCAGGAGAATCTGGAGGTTGCCGTGCGCATGGCAGGAGGACGAGTTTCCTTGTCAGATTGCACTGCTTTTCATCTGGGACAGGTGACAGGCACCGGGACTTGGAGTTAGGTGGCTCTTCTGGTGTGAGGCTGGCAGGAAAGTCTTAAGGATATCTTACCCTAAAATGACAATTTGACAAGTCATACGGCAATGAACTAGGAGAACAGCAAAAACCACAACTTGGAATGTATTTATTACTTAAAAGTTAGCTATTCTTGATAAAATCCCAAAAATTATTGCTGCTGCTTATTTTACTTACAGATTTCACACACTTGTTAATTTTAAAGCTACCAAACTTTTACTCAATACTGTACTCTGAGAAATGTAAATGGAGCAGGACATGCAATAGAATGAAATCATTGTAGTGTCTTAAGTACAATGGACTCACTTTTGTGTCTATTAAAACTTGGAAAATGTGCAACACATAACTGTGGCTGTCATTGCATATGTTAAAGCTTTTTCATGTCCGTCCACTGCAGAGCTGAGAGAGTCAATGTTTTCAGGTACGTGAACCTTGGATAGGTTTGTGTCCTAAACCTGTGCTTTCTTCAGTCACCTGAAACAGCAGGCAGCGCTTGCTCATGCTGCATGCGTGGATGTGGGTGGTTAGCCTAATGGCTCCGACTGGAAAGTGAATTAACATTTTGAACTAACTTCTGTGTTCACACCTAGTCAACGAGTGTAACTTAAGGCCCCTTGAACACATGTTATTGGATAGAAAGGATCTTCATCCTTACACGTGACCAGAAATGATTAGCAGTCTTTAAAAAACAGAAAACAAACAGCCCACAGCTTTTATACCAAATTTAGAGTACAAATGGTTTACAAACTAGAGTGACCTGTGAACAAGCTTTTGAAACTGTATCGGTTAACTTTTCTGGTTTTGCATTAGTCTAGCTTTCCCTTGGATTCCCTCAGTCTAGAAACATTAATTTGTGGTAATCCGTTGCTTCTGATGCCGGAGAAAACAGTTCAGAGTTGTCCCTGCTAGCTAAAATGTTGTCTGCATGTAGAAGATTGCCTTTGAGCTACAGGATCGTTGCACAGATTCTGCTTCCTGTTTGTTCTTAATCTGTTGCAGCAAACACTGTGATGAACTATTGTTGAATTAGAAGAACGAGCGGATCGGAAAACATATAAGCTCGTGTTTTCCTGGTTCATGCTGGTTCATATTGTGGTCTTTTGAATGTCAGCGAGAGAGGTCAGAGCTTCCCTTTTCTGTTTAACAACAACAAGTTCCACAAGAAGAGTTCAACACCAAAAAAACCCTTCTGCTGAGTCTCAGTAAGAGCGTACAATGAGTCAAATATATTTCCCTTAAAACAGTTGGAAGACTGTGGTATAAAACATGCAGACTAAATGCAATGCTGAAATAGGACAGCTGTCTCCCAAGACCGATTTTGGCCACCTCTGCAAACAAATCAATAAGCTTCCTGTTTTCCAAAAATAAGTGTAAAAAGGACAGCAGTATATAGCGAAGGAATGTGTTCCTGCACCTTGTGTAAAGCCTTTATGAAGCAGTTGTTTACCTGGGCATCCACTTTGCCCATCTCCAAAGCAGATTCCTTGGCTGGCAAAGATGCTCTTCTGCAGTGAGTACTCCCACTCATGGAGAAAACAGTTCTACCTTTCTCAGCTCCTGTCTGTCCGCCTTCAGGAGTTTCTTTGTGGGTTTTTTTCCTAGCATCTTCTCGAGCTAGGCCTAGGGTTAGCTGATGGCTATGTGAGGTAGTTTTTGTGTTTTCTGCTCACACAGTTCTTTATTGTACAAAATCCCTGCCAAAAAGCGTTGCCAAGCTTTTTGGCTGTAGCATTACAGCAGTTAGCTGAAGGGAGTTACAAGCAGCCTTCTGTTCATTTAAAAAATAAAATTAAAAAAAAGGGCAAACAAAAATAACCAAGCCCCCACTCCCCTACGCTCTCGGGAAAAGCGCTTGTCTACTCCCATCTTTAGTGAAGGGCTGCTCCCGCCTGCGCGTGGAAAGGCTGCTCTGTGGTTGAAGGAGATGCCAAGAACAACAGGTGAGTCCTGGCCGCTTTCCTAAGAAGACTAGCAGATGTCACTCAAGTCCCGTGAACAGGCAGAAACATCCTTAAGACCAGGCGTTCAGTCACTGCTGGGTGTGAGAGAGAATTACGATATTTCACGCTTGGGGCCACTGATTTTCTCTAGGCTTGGGACATGAAACGGGTTGAGAAGGTAAGCTCAAGTCCAGCGTCCGTCCTCTAATGCTGGATGTGGTCCCCAGGATGGAGTTGTTTAAGAGGGGATGTCCGAGAGTTTTTTCCCATCATAATTTGGCTCTGCAGTGAAACCCCTGGTGCACATAAATGTGCTCTGCCAGATGGTTAACCGTACAGTGGAAACCTGTCTGCCTTCTGCTTCTGCCTTGATAGTCACTGTCATCTCATGCCCTCAGAGCAGCGGTTGTGCTCCTCAGTGCTGATGGAGGAGTACCTGGTATCCCCGCGAGAAACCTTCCCAGTCTTCCCTCGCAGGTTGCTGTGTCCTGCTAGTCTGTCACCAAGGGCGCAGCTTCTGCTGTCCTTACACCTGGATGTGTGACATTCCTGACATTGCTGGGCCCTTCAGAAAGCAAACAATGGGCTTTTACTGCCTGAGACGCCTTGCCAATGCAGAGGTGAAGGGAGGAATGTCAGTGTCTCGCGCTCGCCAGGTCCTGTGTCAGCAGTCGGAAGGTTAGAAGAACTGGTTTGCTGCCATTTTCTGCCAGGAGGGCTGGGAGAGACCCTCCTCCGAAGAGGACTGGCAGGTTCCATGTGCTGCGATTCCTTTTTTAGTCTTTACCCTTGTGATGCCAGGTGGCCTGACGCGTGTGTCTGTGTCAACACCAGCTTAAAGAATGAAGCAGATGAGTGGAATTTAAGCACTGCAGGTGAGTCATGGTATTTTTGCCACTCTACTAAGAACTGCTGCAGAGAGTTTGTAAAAACACAGTAACAGAGAAAACAGTGCTTAGGAGGCGTGTGAGTGGATTGGACACTGGGGTCCTTCTCTGAATCAGTGGTTCAGTGCCAGAGGTGGGCTTAAATGCCAGCCTTAATCAGTCTCCCAACAAAAAGTAGAAGTTTGGATCTGCATATGGGATCTGAGGAAGCTGGCTCACTTCACCTCAGTGAAAGATGATTTTTCGGTTTTGGCAAGGCTTAAAGCAAAAATCCTGTAGCAAATTGCTTTTTTTGCCTTGGCCATTATGCAGATAAATGAAAATAATTTCTCAGCAAACACAAAAGCATAAACCAAGAGCACATTGATGTTTCATTTCTTAACTGATTTTATAAAGCTAGTGTAGAAGTTTCTAGATGTCATTTTTAATAATGTGAAGTTTGAATGGCTTACTTTAGTCTTTTATTCTGTCAGAGGAAAAGCTCCGTTGGATTAAAACCTTAATGGCAATGTTCAGGAATAGTAAGTGGTCTTTAGTATTCTCTGTAATAAGTTCTGTGCTGCCCATTGAACGTCGTTAACAGATTCCTATGTGCTGTGAAACTCCACTTTTTGTTCAATTTTTAAGGTTTCCCTCCTTATACTTTTAAAACTTGTGCATGGCTTTAGGAGATGGTGGGCCTTTTTCACTCCATTTCAATTCTTGTTACCTCTTGTTAGAGGCTTATTATAGTCTCCGCTGCTCCGCACTGTGGTTTTGGAGGTTTCCTCCTGAACGCTACAGCTGTGCTTCAGCTCACACAGCTGATTTCCTAAATGCAAGCCCTGCAGAATCTGAGTATGATTTTCTGGGGCGGGGGGGAGGGGTGTGTGTGTCAGTATTTTATTCTGACATTATTCAAACCAATACTAAACGTATCAGTATTTTTTGTAATACGGCATTTTGCTAATATTCTGAATCTATAGATTAGATTTGTGTGCATAATCTGCATTCCTTTTACTTGGCCTCATGTCTGACATGCCTTGAGCCAGTTTTCTGTCCCGAAAGCCCCCTCAGCACCCTGCTTTTCCCAAGGGGAGATAGTATTTTCTACAACTGGAGAGTGAGTCTGGTTATTTCTGTTGAAAAACATGATTTCTGACCAAATTTTTGTAACCTGTCTTTTCTGACTTACTAAATTTATTAAAAAGAACCAGCTGTGTAGGTGGCCTCACAGAATAGTTTCTGTTGCTTCGTGAGCTGTGGGTGAGGGCTGGTGGCAGCGCTACAATGCCCATTTGGGAAGCCGGCCATCGTTCAGAAAGCGGTGCTTTCCCTCGGGGCCCGGTG
>NW_009201321.1:0-10000 GCF_000690835.1 Fulmarus glacialis
TATAATTCTTTAATACATTAATAACAATATATTATAATTTTAGAATATTTAATTAAAAGTAATTGTAGCATTGTAGTTTTTATTGTAGTTGCACTTTTTTATTCAAGTTTAAAATTGGGTATTTTCACTTTTGGACTCATAGTCTATTGTGTAAATAAATTGTTCTTTGAATTTTAGATTTTAATATTAATGGCAAGCCTCATATTTAAATTATTTCAATTTTTTAAATTTGAATTTAAAACATCTGCTTGGAAGGTAATTTTCTTGCACTGCATGCAGTGAATTATGAAATGGACTCCTTTACTACTGCTTATATTTCGATATTCTAGCTTGCCTAGTGGAATTAATGATAAAAGATAACTTAAAATTTGCTTTTAATAAACACAAATATTTTAAATTTGTGAGGTTTGGTTGTTCTGTGTGGGCTTGGGGTTTTTTTTTGGCTAAATAGTTTTTTTTCTTAACTAAATCAAATTAAAAGGCCTCTGAAATATTACACAAATGTAGGGGATGTGATAAAGATACTACTTCAAAGCCAAGACAATGCTTATTGCTACTAAAAAAAAAAGTGGCATTCACAACTGGAAGCTCAAGTTTAAAGAATTATACTTTCTTGTTTTTAAGAGAAAACTGAGAAGAGTATTTTTGTGAAGCCTAGCAAAATCTGTTGACACTTTGCTGATTCCAAGTTTTAAGTTGTCTGTAGCCATTGATTCATAGTGTTTCCTTTCCCTTTTCAGTAAAACCCGGAGAGTTGAAAGCTAAAATGATGTTTTCTTTTATTAGTATCTAGCTTGAGAGCAGTATTAGTTCAGCCCTTTATAACATAAACTGGTTTCTGGTGTATCTGGAAAACTGAATAATCTTTCATTCAATGTTGTAGTCACATCTCTCACCTTTTCTTAGGGTTATTGCAAGATAAGCGAATGGAGATGGATAAGCATGGCCTCAATGTTGGAGATTACAATCGTGTGGTTGGAAAAGGCCCTGGTTCTCGTCCTCAAATTTCCAAAGAGTCTTCCATGGATCGCGGTCCTTACTTTGATAAGGTTAGTAGGTGTCTTACTGGTGGACCCTTCTAAACTTCTTTGACTCTGCATTCTAAGTAGTTACCTGTGTGCTCCTTAGCTTTCTGCATTTAGTGGAGAGGAAAATTAGGGCTTTCTTGTTAATCCATAAGATAAGTTTTATTCTTTTTAACTTACTGATATATAATACTAAGCACTTTCTGTAGCCCATTTGCAGTGCAAATGACTAACCTGATCTCTTTTGTTTTCTGCCTATTTCCTGCTGGTGCTGGACTGTCATGTGACTCTTCCCTTCTGTTCCTGGCAATGGTTTCTCCCTTCTGCTTGCTTGCTGGCTGGTTGTTGCGCATCGGTTTGTCTGTCCAATCAGGATGGCATTGTAGCAGACGAGTCCCAAAACATGCAGTTTATGTCCAATCAAAACATGAAGCTTCCCCCTTCAAATAATGCACTACCTAACCAAGCCCTTGGCTCCCTAGCAGGGCTGGGTATGCAAAACTTGAATTCTGTTAGACAGGTAAGGCTGTGTGCATATCCTTGGCATGTTACTTGACAGCATTTAATACCTTTTGATATAACATCCTAGCTACCTATGTGATTGATATGTGTTTAACTTCTAATTCAAATGTATAGGGGTGGGAGAAGCAGCAAAAGAGGTTTATTGTCACTAACTGTCCATCCTTTCCCCAGAATGGCAATCCCAGTATGTTTGGTGTTGGTAATATAGCAGCACAGCCCAGGAGCATGCAGCAGCCTCCAGCACAACCTCTTAATTCATCTCAGCCTAATCCACGTGCGCAAGTGCCTCCTCCATTACTATCCCCTCAGGTAACTGAGTGCATAAAACATTCTGTGTATAAACTACCAAAATGCTGCTTTAGAAAATCGTTTTTTGTTTATTGGTGTTGCTGATACTTATTCTGTAAATATTTGAAACATATTTGGCTTGATGAGTGTTTCAGAAGCTAGGCAACTGTTGACCAGAGGTTGTAATATTCTACATCTAGTATAACTAATTGCACGTTACTGTCAGTCACTCTTCATACTGGTCTGTTTTGCAGGTTCCGGTATCATTACTGAAGTATGCACCAAACAACGGTGGCCTGAGCCCACTTTTTGGCCCACAACAGGTAGCCATGTTGAATCAACTGTCCCAGTTAAACCAGCTTTCTCAGATCTCCCAGTTACAGGTAAGCTAACAAAGCTAGTCACTCTGTGTTCTGTTTGAAAGTCTAAGTAGAGACTTATGTCAGCTATAAACTGTTCTTAAAAAAAACACCACAAAACACTGTCTCCTAGCGGTTGTTGGCTCAGCAGCAAAAAGCGCAGAATCAAAGAAGCATGCCTTCTGGTGGTCGTCAACAGCAGGAGCAGCAGGTAAATAAATACGTTTATTTTTAACTTTTCAAACTATCTTTAAAAACTGTTTTTCATCTTGAGCTGCATTTCTTGTTATAAATTATACTAAAGTGTGCAAGAGTGAATGGGATTTTAAAGGACAAGCTTTAAAGGAGTGACTTAGCTTAATGTTGGGGTTTTGCTGTGCTGAGATGCTCAGAGCACAAAGATGCATTTCATTGTCTTTCTTTAAATGTGGAAAAGCTTTTGCCTATTTATATTGTAACTGCTCTGTTTTTTTAAGGGTCGATCTCTTAGTATGCAGCAACAGATGATGCAACAGTCCCGTCAGCTTGATCCAAACCTGTTAATGAAGCAGCAAACTCCACCCTCTCAACAGCAGTCACTCCATCAACCCACCATGAAATCTTTCCTTGAGAACGTCATACCCCATGCTACTCCTGAGCTACAAAAAGGGCCATCACCAATAAATGCATTCAGCAGCTTCCCTATAGGTGGGTTTCTTCATGCTAATTTCATACAGTCAATTAATGCTTATGTGACATACAGCCTTTCTTTTCACATTGCCTGCCTCCTCTGAAAACAATAATGATTATAATCCTGTTAACGCTTATGATTTTAATGGAAGAAGTAATTCTTTGTGGGGCTTATCCAGTTATCTTTGTTCACCAAAGAACTTTTTTCAGAAGTGCACTCATTCCCAGAAGTGACTGTCTGTATTTCAGTGCAAAATGCTTTACATTCTTAAAGAATGTCTGTCTCCTTTTCTTTCTTTTTTATCCTCTGGGTCCCGAGGATGATACAAAGTCCTTTTGCAGTTATGATTCCTGGAGCTAAAAGACTTTTAGAAGTAGAATCCATACAAAGAATCCATTGATGTGGTCTCATTTCTTTGGATTTTAAAAACGTTTTCAATGAATGTGGAATTGCATAGGTAGAACAAAATGTTAATTTCCCTTTTAGTGGTTTTGTCCAGGAAAGAAAGCTTTTAGCTCTGCATTTTTAAAGAATGGTTGTCTCATTTCAGGCAAAATGTCTGAACATTTATAAATACAAATATTTCCTGTTTCTTTCTCCCTACATTTCCAGGCTTCTGTCCAATTTCTACTTCAGAAATTCCAGGCTTGTATATTTTCTCCTTACTTTAGGTCCCTTTTTAATGCTACCTTATACTTACTACAACTGTATACCATTTACCTCTTGTTCCTTATCCTTATTTTTTTCCTCCTCTTCAGTTTGCTTTTCTTCTACGTTATTCTAATCGGGTCATTTTTGTTGGGCTGATTTCCTTTGCATTCTCATTGCCCTTTGTAGAAAACTTTGTTTAATAGAGACTGCTGCTGAAATCCTTGTGCTTATAGGTGGAGTGTTATGGAGCCAGTGGGTCGGTGCAGGCCATGCTGTTGCACTGCATGTGGCACACTGGAATTTTGCTTGTGGCCAGTCTTAAGTCCAGCCTGCTGCTTAATAGTTGCTGCTGATGATTGGCATCAAGATCTAACTAGTGCTTTGATTCGAAGGGCAAGGCATAAAAATGAAGTTTGTTTAGCTATTAGAGACACTATGTTAGGCCTAATGACAGGAATATTTAACTTTCTTGCCAAACTTCATGCTGAGTAATTGCATCCTGCCTACGTTAGGTTCCTTTCTGTTTCATTTCTTGAGTTGAATTGTTGTATACTATTGTTAAATAGCAGCTTTCTCACCTTAATCATTGCCACATTTCAGGAACCTGCAGTATATGTAAGATTGCTTTGAGATCCCTCAGGAATCTGCTGCAGTATACGTAAGAATTCTTTGGGATCCCTTTGGAGTAGTACTGTATAGTGACAGAAGCTAGTGGAGCCACATTCAGTCCACAAATAAAAGCTTAAGGGTAGAAATAGTAAGTTGCTGGAATTTCTTCACCCTTTAGTGAAAAACTGAGTCAAGAGGAGTATTGGTAGCATCCTCCAAGTGCACAAAGTATAGTAGTATAGTCATGCGAGAAGGAGCTGAACTTGCCAAGTTGTCTTCTGGAAAATCTTGCAGGTATGTTCTTTTCTCCACGTTCTAATACTAGCATCAGGAGACCTAGCAACGAAAGCAGGGAGATCTTGTTTACGTTCTGGGGAACTGAATTTGTCGAGATTCACTAGATGTATGTTCGTCAAAAGCAGTTGGGGGTGGGTGGAGGGTGTCCTTCTCTCTAGTTGATCAGTGCTGCAGTCATATCCTGATTCATTTATAGAATTAAGTATTTCTAATATTAAAAATACCTTTTTCTGCCAAATAGCGAGTATAGCTGAACAATATAAAATCTTCCACAATTGGATATGAAAAATTACTTCTGGGAAGACTGTTTACATTCTCGGTTATGTCCAGGGACTGATGTTCATCCGTCAGTCCACAGGTTTCAAATACGGAGTGGTGGACATGGATCCGTGTCTGCCAAGGGGCTGGCATTATTAGCCTTATCAGCTAGGTGTGCCTATTTGCCAGCTTGTGATCTTTCGAACCCTTTTTTTAGAGATCTGTCTTCTGCAGGCTTCTTCCAAGTTAGAAGAAAGGTTATTGTTGTGCACAGGTTATTGCTCTGACAACAGCAAAATGCCAGAGGGAGAGGTGTCAGAAACTGGATTGATTGGGCTTTTCCTTTTTTCTGTTTCAGCTATTGATAGTTATTACATTTCTTAAAACTCAGCTGTCCTGTTACAAGGCACTTTCTCTGAGGCTTTTCAAGAGACTGCTTTTCTGGCATCAACATCTGCTCATGCCTTTAAGAAAAACAAACAAAAAACCCCAACCAAACAAAAACAAACCAGCTTCTATAAGGCAGTGAATATCGACTTAGGAACAAAATTAAGCACTAGTTTCCAGTGCTGAATGAAGGTGTTTCTAGTAGAGATTTGAGAAGTTCCCTATGTGTCTTTGGCCCTAAGTTAAAATGTTGTAGTGGTTTATTTTCAGAAATGAAGTAAATGGATCTGAAGGGCTGGAAATGTAACCAGGTATGGTTGTGAATGAAGGATTCCTACAGACCTGGAAAGAGAGCAGGCATGCCAGAGTGAAAAGCGTGGGCACATTGTTCAAGCCCAGAATAGCTGGTCCTCGCAGGTATTTGGACTGATTTGGGTTGGCATTGTGTTGATTCTCTGGCAGATACACGTTTTGAAATACAGACAACAGCTTAGAACAGGAGAAGACAAGTTTTGTTTGCTTTCTCTTGCTGTGGTTTTAAGTGTTCAGTGTGAACAGGATAAATGGAGGAGGGGAGTAGTGCGACTTGTGCAGTTCCACGCAAAGTGCTTATCTGTCTGTGCTAGTGTGGTTCAGAAGCTGGCGAGGTGTCCTGTTGAACAGCCCAAATAAGAATGGGTATCTGCAAGTTGTAACTGCAGATACCAGTACGTAACTTTTGCTGAATAGGGATGAGTACAGACACACCCTCTTGCTGAGAAAAGTGTTTTTTATAACTGAGCGTAGCTCTTCAAAGTACAGCTCTTCTACTTTTCTCTTGCTGAGAAAAGTGTCTTTTATAACTGAGCATAGCTCTTCAAAGTACAGCTCTTCTACTTTGTACAGATGAGATCAGTTGTTATGCTGGTGCTCGACTGGTGTTGTAAACATCTAAAAAATGTGGCATTTCTATTTTAGTTTCTCTTAACTTCCTCAATGGCTTCTTCCACTTCCATTTTTGCATGAAAACATCAGCTGAGAACTTCAGAGTGCTTTGCATTGCTTAGCATAGCTTCTGTCTGTAGTAGGTTCACTGTATTAAATGCTAGAATGTTTCTCAAAAACAGAGACTTGGAAGCATGAAATAACCATAGTAATATGCTGTTAAATGTTTATTAGGACAATAGTGGCAATTAGCAGAAGAAAAATATTTGGTCTGTATTTCATAAGCTATATATGTTTTTAGGAATGAACTCAAACTTGAATGTAAACATGGATATGAACAGTATTAAAGAGCCACAATCTCGATTGAGGAAATGGACTACAGTAGACAGCATTTCTGTGAACACATCGTTAGATCAAAACTCCAGCAAACATGGTATGTTAAAAGTGTCATTAAGTAGCATTTGACATTACACATCAGATTTTCACATTCTGTGTATCACGTTCTGCAGGTTCGCTATATTTAGGCCTGTAGTTGTAACTACTGTGTCGCTTGTAGCTGTCAGAATTTGTATTGTGTTGTCTGTGCCAAACTTGCTGCTTGTCTTGTACAGCAGCGCAATGCTTTCTTGAACGTTTTTACTTACAGAAGTGATCTTGTGATGAGATTTAGTAGAAACGTTGTGCAGAATTCCTTTTTTAACCAGACGTTAAGTGTGACTATTGCTACTAGTTTTATCTTAATCTGGATTGGAATGCTTCGTATATGTTTAAACCAAAAGCTTTTGATTTTCTAGCTTTCTTTCCCCCCCATCCTGCTGGCCTTAAGGTGATTTATGGGGATTTAACGCTGTGTGCACGCATTCTGGTCATGTCTGACATTTTTACTTACAGGTTTTGGTTATGAATGTATACGTTTGCATTCTAAAAATGGGGAGAGCTTAGAAGGGATAGACTAGTACCATTGCTGTACTTGGTTTTAGAGGAGGCGGACTTGGTTGCTTCATATTTCATTCCAGTAATCAGGATTCATATGACATTACAACTGTTTCAGTTGCTTGAAATCTCATCCAGTTAAAATTTGAGTCTATGCACGAAGGTTCTGTGTCTAAAGATAGTGATAAAATGTCTCCAGTCTCCTATTACTGTTCAGTCTTCAGATTGTTTGGATATTTTTAGATTTGTCAGCTGTTTTACTACTATGAAATGACTTGCTGCCGAAAGCATCTAGTGGAGATATCCTGCTACTGCACTTCTGAACTTCATCTGATTGTTACAGATGAACAGAAGTCAGAAATGTTGGTGTTACTTCAGCTGTAGGTAATGTTTTCTGAGTAGTGGTAAGAATTTGATTATTTGAACTCCATATTGCATTGACTCACTAGTAAAAGCCATTTATTCCCTCAGAACTGTAGAATATCTTTGGCTTTGCTGTGTAATAACTTTTAAACTGCTCCTTACAGGACTTGCACAGAATCAAATAATTGTGTACAGTGCTTTTATTCCTTGCTCTTCCTCCAGTGATCCCCCCACCCCCGGACTATGAGTAGAATTTACAGAGCTGTGCAGTAGCTAAAGATCCTTCAGATTTTGTAGATGTTTATTCCAAGAGCCCTCCCATCATGGAATATATTCATCAGTAATACTACCCTGTTATCCAGTTGGGGTCTCTCAGCATGCTCTTACACTCCTGAATTAATGTTTTACTTAAATTTAATAAGTGTACTATTTTAATGAGATGATTTCATGGGAGATTATTCTTACGGTTTTCTCCTGAATTATTCAGAGACATTTCATTGTAGAGTATATAATCCTGTTTGACTTCCTATGTAACTTGACATCATAAGAGGACAGTGTGCTGCTATGTATTTCATGAATGCTTTACATGGGCATGTTTTTATATATATGTAGGTATATAAAAAAAATAGAAAAATTGGCTAAGAAAAATATTTGACTGTTTTTTTTTTTTCTTTTAATTAGGTGCTATTTCAAGTGGTTTTAGGCTGGAAGAGTCTCCATTTGTTCCATATGACTTTATGAACAGCAGTAATTCACCAGCCAGTCCTCCTGGATCTATTGGGGATGGCTGGCCCCGTGCCAAATCGCCTAATGGCTCTAGCAGTGTTAACTGGCCACCAGGTACGCAACGCCAGGGCTTACTCTTTGTGTGGTTCTTACTGCTCAGCTGTGTTTCTTCTGTGTTCCTTGGTCATTACATGTGGAGGGGGCAGGGAAACAGCCTACAGAAAAGCATTAAGGGTGTGTTTTTAGTAGATCGAAATTGAGAGCAGTAGTTTTATTGTACAAAGAGAAGTACATCTCGCTGCTTTGAGATTTTACCCTGGTGAGACGGGACCGGAAAAACTAGAAATGAAGTGAATAAAGTGAAAAGAAGACTAAATTAAGTCAATTAAATGCTTAAAAGGTTTTGGATTTTTAGTCATTAAGAGATGTATTGTTTAGACAGCTGTTTCCTGTTAAAAAAAAAAAAAAAAAAAATCAAAACAAGCTTCTTTTCTGAATCTCTATTCCTAGAGTTTCGTCCTGGTGAGCCATGGAAAGGTTATCCAAACATCGACCCTGAAACTGACCCTTACGTCACTCCTGGCAGTGTCATAAACAATCTTTCAATTAATACTGTGCGGGAAGTTGACCACCTCAGGGACAGGAACAGTGGTATGTTCAGATGCTACATTTTCTAATTGTGTACTAATCTTCCTTCAGTCACACAGAGAGACTGTTTACTTGGAGATGTGCTTGCTACTTGCTCGTCTCCTTGTTTATCTTTTGTATTGTGGATTTCACAGCTGAAAAGCTCATCTTTGGCTCAAGCACTGCTACTTGATGCAATGCAACAGATATTCCAAGAATGTGGGTAGAGTGAGCAAATGCTGCTGATCTGCATTCTGATGTAATTCTGTGCACAGAGAGGCAGTGTGTTTGAAAGTAGGCAACCAAAACTTGGCAGTCTAGCCATGGCAGTAATGTAACTAGCTTTGCTTGCAGTGAGTGCAGGGTGCTTCCTGCTGGTGAGCATGCTTGCCACCACATGCCTTTGGATCAAGGATGAGGACTGAGAAGAGTGGAGGAGGTCCCTCGTCTGACTGTGTGGACGTGTTCAGTCTGGACTACGAGTCATGCCTTTTAATTTTATTGCATTCGTGATGCACTGTGCTGTGACTGACTTCTGTCTTTATTATAGGGTCATCCTCATCTTTGAACACCACGCTGCCTTCAACTAGTGCCTGGTCATCCATTCGTGCCTCCAACTACAATGTTTCCCTCAGCAGTACAGCACAAAGCACTTCAGGTGATGTCTGCTTGTATTGCTCTGAGCTGGTGTTTCTTCCCCTTCACGTGCTTCAGGGGGATACTAAATGTTCATAAAAAGTAGTCCTGAGGTCTCGTCTGAGCGGTAACTTCACTACTTTTCAAAGTAGCTATTTCAATTTTACTCTAATTTAGCAGCTTTTATTTGTAGCAAGGTGACAGTTTCACCAGCATAGTGATTATGATTGTCTTTGTATGTCTTTTAGTAGCCAGAAACAGTGATTCCAAATCAACATGGTCTCCTGGATCAGTCACTAACACCTCTCTGGCTCATGAGCTGTGGAAGGTCCCTTTGCCACCTAAAAGCATCACTGCTCCGTCCCGCCCACCTCCAGGGCTAACAGGCCAGAAACCACCCTTGTCCACTTGGGATAATTCCCTTCGTTTGGGTGGAGGATGGGGAAATTCTGATGCCAGATATACCCCTGGTAAGGATGTCTTTTTGTGTAGGAAGGTTTTTTGTGTTATTATGAAGCTAGGGAGTGCATTTGGTTAGATAATCTGTCACTGGTAGCCAACATCTGTACCATTTGTCTTGCCAAAAGCAAAAACTGGTCTATATAACCTAAACTGCATTGTAGCAGACTGAATAAAATTGGGAGGGAGGGCTAGGTATTGTATGCAGTGGTAACATGAATGGCACTAATGTTTTTTCTGTCCTTAGTATGAACCATCTCTCCAAG
>NW_009201322.1:0-210 GCF_000690835.1 Fulmarus glacialis
CGCGGGGGGCTGGTGCTGCCGGTAACCCAACCCCTCCCGGGGGACGGGGCATCCCCCGCCGCCTTGGCCTTTGCCTCTGCCCTCCCTGCTTTCCCCAAAAAGGGTGCAGGGAGCCCGGGGCAAACGTGCTCCTGACATGAGCCCGGGGGGGTCTGGCCCCAGCTGCTCCAGCGGATCCCACGCCTGGAGGGGTGCGCACGGCGGGGACGG
>NW_009201322.1:606-866 GCF_000690835.1 Fulmarus glacialis
CCGGTTTTGCAACAAACAGATTTCAGGGGTGCGAATGTGCTGAATTGAATTCATGAGAGAACTTACAGGCGCGCGTGGTGCTCCGTGTGGATGCCTGGTCTCTGTGGAGGGTGCGTGAGTGCAATAATAACGGCTCAGAATGGATGTACTGAGCCCACGCGTGGGAATTGCCGAGGTTTTTCCCCCGTTTCCTTCCAGCGCGCTCCCCGCCAGCGCTGACGGCCGGGAGCTGGCCGGGTCGCTGCTCCGGCGCGCGGCCG
>NW_009201323.1:0-6076 GCF_000690835.1 Fulmarus glacialis
CACCAGCCTCTCCCCACGGACCTCCCTGCAGACCTACTGTACACCACCACCAACAGCCCGGCCCTGGCACAGCAGCATTTAAAGAGAAGAGGCATCACTGGAAATTTGGCATGAGGACACACGCGCTGCCTCGCTGCCAGCCCTCACCCCTGGACAGCCCCACCTTGACCCAGCTCTCATTAGGCAGATCTTGGAGCAGGCTGCGACAGGGAGGTGGCACTATCCCTTCAGACCTACTGTACACCACCACCAACAGCCCGGCCCTGGCACAGCAGCATTTAAAGAGAAGAGGCATCACTGGAAATTTGGCATGAGGACACACGCGCTGCCTCGCTGCCAGCCCTCACCCCTGGACAGCCCCACCTTGACCCAGCTCTCATTAGGCAGATCTTGGAGCAGGCTGCGACAGGGAGGTGGCACTATCCCTTCCCACAAGCGTTGTGGACTGTGCAGAGAAGCACAAGGGAACATCCTGGAGAGGATGGCTACGGTGCACCAGCAGGCACAAAGGCCATCCTCTGCTCGGTTTGATACGCTTCCATTTCTCCATCAGCTGCAGCCCTTGGGCTCCACAGGACCTTGCCCTGTTCTCTCAGATATTCTCCCTGTTGCAATTGGAAAGGAAACTGAATTCTAGATACAAAAAATCAAAGGGTTTTGACGCTTTTGGAAAACAGGAGAGACCTACACTTTGTCTTGCCCCAACAGTGCACGCCCTGGCCAGCTCAGCCCTGCCTGAACCACTGTCAAGACCCCGAGAGCCTCTTCAGCCTCAGTTGCCTTTAAAGCACAGCTGCAGAGAGGCAGGGGGATGACCTAGCACAGACTTAGCTGCTGCGACAAGGGCAATGCATGTCACGTGGTCTGGCTGCCACTATGACCAGGGTAGGCATGCTTAACCAGATTTAAGCCAGGCACACTTTCAAGATGGCAATTCTGCCACTGGCGTGGCCAGAGCAATGTACAGCAGGGACATCCAATCTCAACACCTTCCCCTCCAGCATCTTGGCAGCGTCTCCACAAAATAGGTCCCACACCTCACTGCATGGCCACAAACACTCTCACAGCACAACGACCGCCAACTGCAATGGCCCACCATGCCACACACCCGGCTAAGTCAGCACACACAGGCAAAGCTAAAGGTGCCAGTGCCATCTGCTCTGCTGAGCTGCAGGAGGGACCTGGCTTTATCCAAGCTTCTGAGCTGGTAAGGAGGTAAACACTCACTGTGTGCAGTGCTGATGGGCTTGTCGTCTTCCTCGCTGTCTGGCCCAGAGCACCATTCGTCCCCACTATACGGCTGCTTCCTTTCCAGCACGCACCGCCGCTTGCTGCGGGGAGCCACCTCACCTGCAAAGGGACAGAGCCATTAGAAGAGCTGAGGAGACCTGCCAAGGGCTGGGGGCCCTGCCCAGCTGTGCGCTGCACACTGGCACTGCCAACCCAGCCAGGATGCACTGGGCAAGAAGCCTTACGCCAACATCTGCCCAGCCCCAGTAAAGATCCTGAAGCATCTGCTCAGTCTGGGCTCCTTGTCTTTGCAGCCAGACCTGGTGAGACGCTCCTGTGAAAGCTAGCAGTTCAGAATGAGATGTATTTCTTACCGTCTGAAAGGAGTCTGCAAACACAGGACATGTCCAACTGCTGTTCCAAACCTGAGAGCTTTGGGCATTAACCCTAAATTTAAGGGGTCTGTGATTTAGCAATTAAAACCTGAAAATGGAGTGGGAGGGCAAGTTCACATCCTCTGTAGGAACAAAAGACAGACTCTGCCCTTCACAGACATCAATCGGGCAGAGGCCTTTATGCCCTCTGTAAACTTGGATGCTCCCTCCATTTCTCAGATGGGGCTAATGCATCTCAGAGAGGAAGCGGCTTGCCTAAAGGCACCCAGGGACTCGGGGAAAGGAATCAGACCCAGGATGGATAACTTGCAGTCCTGTGCTTTAACTCCAATACAATACTGTCTGGCCTCCCTTTTTTACATCATCTAGTGATTTCCAAGCCATATTCACATGATCTATCAATGCACTGCAGCAGGAACATAGGAGATTTGGGTGTTCCTGATCAAGTGATTTTAATAATTTTCCTGTGGAAGTCTGGGCTACAAGACAGTACCGGGATAAAGCTACAAATACTTATGATTGGTGGCATACAGTAACCCCCTAATGCAATGGGGAGAAAGCTTTCCCAGGGGCAGGAGGTCTGTTCAGGTACGTTCTACCTGTTCTTCCAGGGCATGGCTCTGGCCTCAGCTAGTCAGGCAACACAGCTTTGGCTGTGAAACCAAATGCTTAGGGGCACAAGCCAGAACAGCGGCTCTGCATTTGGGGACTGGGTGTGAGTCTCGGTTGGAACCAAGGGCACCACCGGGATTTCTCCTCTGACAACCTCCCGCAAGATGCTCAAGCATCCCATGTGGCCATTGAGCACAGAGCTTGCTGGAACGCAAGAGGCTACAGGGAAGGCTGGTGAGGACAGGGAAGCAGAGTGTTTGGAAGCACTGACTCAGCCCTTTTCCAGAAGCCATGTGCTGTAACACAAGAGTCATCCATCGCTGACGAAACCACAGAACTGTTCAGACAGCGACCCTCGCAGCACCTCCTCGCTAACCACGACCGAGTTGTAGGGCAGCTGCAAGAACACCACAAAGGCAGCTCTTTGCCAACAGCAAGGAGACAGAAAACAACTCAACTTGGTCCCGAGTTGAAAGTCTGCACATTGCAAAGCAGGGGTGTTCGGTACCGTTTCAGTGAACCATGCTCTCGCCTAGCTGGCCTCAGCAGCCCATGAAAACCAAAGTCCCAGATTCTCAGTGTAACAAACAGTTTAGGGAATGAAATGTAAAGACAATGCTCAGCCACTCCGTTACCAAAACCACGGATGCGACCAGCAGTGATGCAAAGACACACAGGCAGCCAGGACAAGCCCAGACAGCAGCCGTAGCACAGAAACCCAAGATGCTCACAGCTGCTCCCATCGCAGGTCCTGCCAGGACGCTTGGAGCAACTGCAAGGAGGACGTGCTGAGGCAAGGTTTAGGAGAGTATTACCTTTTGATTCTGCGTCCTGTGAAGGGGTGCTGGCTTCTCGCTGTTCTCCGGAGTCCACCGAGATGCTTCGTTCCCGTTTCACCTTGCCCTTCAAGGAGCTGAAGTTTGGGACAGTGTTCTGGCTGTTTTTCAGTCCAGAGTTGCCAGGGGAGATCTGAGTGGCCTTGCCGCCATGGCTGCCCGCCCCTACACCCTTAGAGCCCAGGTTGCAGGTGGGTGCTTGGCTCACGTTGTGGTGCTGGGCTGGGGCACCGCTGCTGCCTGCCTTGCCATGGCTGGGCAGTTTGTTGTCAGGGTGCATTGGATTGGCTAAAGCTTCCCACGGCACCAGTGGAGGGAGCTCCCAGGCTCTTCGGTCAGAAACCTGCAAGAGAAGAGGGCAGCGAGTGAGTGCAGTGCCCCTCGCGTGTGCGCAGCTGACGGGGGCACTGCCCAGGGCCGGGGTGGCACTGGGGCTGCTGCTTGGTCGCAGGGCCAGACAGCCTGCGGCAAGGCACAACCCAGAGCCGCTTGTGCCAGGAATCAGCCCTGGCCCCTCTGAGCAAAGGATCCTGCTCCGCAGTTAGCTGCGTGTGGACAAGCAGCAAACTCCCACCCAGGCAGGGCAGGCTTGCCAGCGCTCCAGGGCACAGGCATGCACACGAGAGCCCTCGTTTCCGAGGCCATGACGAGAACAGGGTGCTCCATGCCAGTCTGGCCCTTTGGTGAGCGGAAGAATCCTTAGAACTATTTTGCAGGTGTTCCCAGAGCTCAGACAATTTTGTGACCCCGAACAGAAATCTGGTGCCCTACTGGTTTCAGGGACCCCTTCTCCTGCTAAATCAGTTTCCTCTGCTCTGCAAAACACACAGGAGACAACTGAGCAGACAGAAAATGGTCTTGATGCAAACCTATAAAGAGAAAGCTGGGACGGGGCAGGGAAGGACTAAGAGGAGGAGGCGGCAGCGGGTTGCAAGGCAAGGGCAGAGCCAAGAGTGCAGGCGCTCATCAGCTAAGCCCTGTCTCTCCCGGGAGCCGGAGGGATCATTCTGGCTCCTGCTCCAAGGCCCTGGGTGGGGGAGCGTCCACTTCAGTGGCAGCTTCCAGCCCAGCAGGATGATGCAACGTGTCACGGGCCTGCCGGGATAGCAGGGTGAGGCTCTCCTGCTCCAGACCCAGCCCAGCTTTCTGAACAGCCCCGCAGGCTGAGGCAGAGCGTTTCAGGGAAGAGGCGGTTAGGGCAGGGCGTGCAGGCTTCTGGGCTGGAGGACATGCACGCAGCTGAGCAATACTGCAGCAGCCCTCCTTGCAGATCTATTTGCCTTGGCAGAGTCTCTTAGGCTCGCAATGGGATTCTTCCCCTTGGAGCTCTGCACGGGCATTACAGAT
This sequence comes from Fulmarus glacialis, assembly GCF_000690835.1. NCBI lineage: Eukaryota > Metazoa > Chordata > Aves > Procellariiformes > Procellariidae > Fulmarus > Fulmarus glacialis. The sequence continues at coordinate 4,421 of NW_009201323.1, forward strand.
GACTGGGATGTGGCTCCACAGTACCTGAGCACATCACGTGTTCTGGAGGGCTGCTACTACCCCTCAGTTCAACAGACAACCCTGGTAACTGCAGGGTGCATCCTTCCTGGCCTATGAGTACCTCCTACTTGCAGCAAGTAGCCTTCTTCAACACGGTACAGGCAGTGTGGGACATCAGCCAGCCTCACCTCAGGGGCTACCGGAGCAGGCAGAGGACGTCCCTGACCTTCAGACGCAGCTCTTACACACCGACTCTTCCTGGCCTGAACTGCGTTCACTGCTAAGCCCTCGGAAACAGTCCCAGCGCAGAAAGATGCACATCCCTGTGAGAACTGCTCCTCACTTTCTTCGTCTAGAGGACATAACTCTTCCTGCATGGGGGCCCCATGTTCCTCTGCTACAGCCTCCTCACTACCCCAGCTAGTGGCCCCAAAGCTGCAGAGACCCCCACTGTGTGACATAGTCTTCTCTACTTCTCGGGGAGCAGGGGGCAAGGAGAGTAAACCATGTGTTCATGGAAGTTGAGGTATTACTCTCTGCTTACGTCTGCTATGGGCTTTGCATGACACCCCCACGACGCACTCAAGAACCTTTCCCGTGCACAGGCAGAGAAATTTCCCAGCACACGGCGGGCGTTACTGGGCCTGTGGTCTACTCCTCCCATCTGGACTGAGCAGGCCAGATGCTGTGCACAGATTTCTGCCACCCAGGGACAGGAAGCACCGGCTCCAGACCAAACCCTGCATCTCTAGCGCCGCAAGAGCTCAGCAGCACTACACACACTGCTCCTAGCTTGCCGAAGGCAGGCCCGAAGACATACCATCGGCAAAAGCCAAGTGCTCGCTCTGCTAGGGGAAAACACTGTACCCAGAACAGCACGCAAGCGAAGAGCAAAGCATGCTTGGCAGACCCATAATCCCTGAAAGACGGCGATCACCACAAGGCGCAAGCTGCAGCTTGCCATCCACCGCCAGCGAGTTCCCTGCCTGCAAAAGGGACTTCTCGGCACCTGCCTCCCTGTGAGGCAGGGTGGAGCCAGTGGCTGGCTGGCACGCCGTGGCGCCCGACCGAGAGCAGCCGGCACAAACAGTGCTATCGCACAGCCCGCCCAGGCATTCCTAGTTAGTTAGTGGGATCGTTCGTGCACAGCTTGGCCTATCACCGCTTCCTAACTAGCGAGTCGTTAGTTGCTCCCTCCTCCTCCGCCTCCTCCCCACGCACCTCGGCGAGGGCTCTGCTCTAGCCTGGAGGAAGATGGTGAGCCGCAGCGCTGATTAATTTTCACAGCACATAAGGGAGTTGCTAGCCCTTTAAGTGTCAGCCAGTCTTGCTCGCTCGCTCTTGTTCTCCGGGGACCTATTAATAGCAGCTGGAAAGATCACATCACTCTCTGGATATTTATACCCCTCATTCCACACCAGGAGAGATTTATGTCAGAGCTGCCGTCCCAGTGCCTGCCCAATTGCTCTGTCAAACCGCTCACAGGGGGAGGGGATCAGAGCGGGGAAGGAGACATGGAGAGGGCAAGCAGGGAGGAGGAGAAGGTCCATATGGCACAAGCTGCAGCGTTAAGCACACATGCTGCCTGCAGCCGCTGGCTGGCCAGCCGCAGGGAGCCTTCAGCCCTGCTGGAAGAGGCTGCGGGCAGGCAGCCTT
>NW_009201323.1:6128-9335 GCF_000690835.1 Fulmarus glacialis
GGTCGCCCTGCACCCCTGCTGGAAGAGGTGCCTGCCAGACAGCATTCCAGATAGCAAACCCTGCAGCAGCTCCCGCTGCTGGTGGCCCAGAGGCCCCCCCCGCGTGCTGCGCCGCACTCGGCAATCTTTGCAACACATTGCACTGCAGTCTTGAGGGTCACAAACCGACTGATGCCAGGGTGCGGCTAGAAAAAAGCCAAGGAGGTGCTGCCACCGCCGTCCACATCAACGATAGGCTGGGAGATGCAGGTCTGCCTGCGGCACATCTGCATGGACATGATATGGCATTCAAAATAGATCCCAAAGTGCTTCACCGAAAATGTGAATGCTGAGCAGCGTTGCAGCACAACCCTAGCACAGCATAGCACGGGCATGTGAGCACCCTGGGAGGGAGGAAGAAAACCGGGGCCCCGCTAAGACCACAGCTGCAGAGGCCAGAGACTAATGCTCGAGATGCACCCTCTGTCCCTCTAGTTCCCGTCAGATTGCAGGGAAAACTCGCATCAATCCCGAAGGACCTGGCAGCCGCCACAACGAAACCTTCAGACGCTGCCTGCAGCGTGGATGAGCCTCACTGGCTGCGAGGTCCCTCCAGAACATCACATTTTTGGGCATCTACCTTCTTCCTTCATTTTGGGAGTAGGCTGGTGCTCCAGGGAGGACATTCAATGCCTTGCCTCAGCCAGCTGCAGGATGGAAAGCCACCCTGGATTGACGGGGGGCCCTGGCTCAACCTTGGGAAGCCCCCCTCTTCCAGCCTTGACTGAGACTGACCGCACACCCCTTGCAAATCCTAATGGGAGCAAGGCCAGAAGCAGCTGCCTGCGGATTCTGCTCTGCTTTCGGGAGTAGCAACGGTTGGATCCTGTTGCAGATGCATAGCGGGGATCCACCCTGGCCTCCCATCTGTCTGGTTGCAGTATGCCGATAGGCATCTCGATTGCTATGAGCTCCTTGCACACGCCCCTAGATTCAAACTAGATTCCAGCAGGCATGCCACACATCTGGGCCACAGAAGAGAATTAATTAGAAAGTAGATACACTGACACGGGGAGACAAACGATCCAAAACATCTTGAAAAGAACACGACAAAAAGGAGATTCCATAGAAATCTGGCTCCCTTTGCAATTTAGCAACACACCCACTCCAGTCCAGCAGTTTTAAAGACAATAGCAAACTTAATTCCCAGTGGTTGCAGCAAGGAGACGAGACTCCTGGCTTCTACCCCCAGCTGCCACCGATTCCACGAATGACCCTGAGCAAGACGTACTCTTTCTGGGTGCCTCGATTCCTCCGTCATTAAACGGGGGGACAACCCAGCCTACCTCATGTGGGGAGGGAGGCTTACAAGACACAATAAATCTCTCTGTTTAATGAAGTGCTACATCTAAATACAGAGGGAGAATATTTGCGCCTGGTACATCTGAAAAGCCACAGCTTTAAATCAAAGACTGGGACCTTAGCAGACAAGAAACCTCAAAACAAAACAACAAAACCTGCTTTCAGTAAGTCTCCTCCAGTACAGTCTGAACAGCAGCAGAGGGAGGGGAGGCGGAAGCTCCGGGCAAGAAGAGACTGGGCTGACATATTCCCAATCCCGGAATTGCTAGCTGATAGTTCAAGAAACCTGAAACCCCACTGCGTTCCCGGAGGACTTTCTGGTGAATCATGCTCCCGCTCACTCCGAAGGACGATAACACAGATTCCCAACATTGCCACAAGAATGCGGAGCCCGCGCCCGCCTCCCAATGGGGCAGGAAAGCCTCCCGGCCGCCAGCCTGCCTGCCCTGCAGCTTCCACGTCTTGATGCTGGCTGACATTGCTGCCATGCTATCCCTATTGGGAGAAAGGGCAAGAGAGGAAGCCGGAAAACCAGGGTCACAAGGATTCAAAAAGGAAGGAGCTTCGACGCACCTCCCTCCTATCAGATGCTGGGGAGAGCTCTTGCGAAACTACTGACTTGCGCATACACAGCGAAGACCAGAACCCAGGCCTCCTGAGCTGCGCTGACATGCCGCGCAGCTCACGAACACCCAAGGTATGAGACGAGACGGGTCGTGACAGAGTGATGCAATGAGCAGAAAGTCACCCAGCCCTTCTCCGCCAGCCAGTCCAGGAAGTAACAAGACGGGGTTGCCATTGCAAACACCCTCCAAGCACATCGCCTATGCTGATAACCACCCACCTGGGACAAGCACGATCCAAAATGTCCCGTGGACACCACCACAAACTCAAGGGGAACACCTTGGCTTTGGAAATGAGAGGTCCTAAACAAGCTCAAGGGCTTCTTGAAGAAAGGCATTAGGCAGAGAACAGCAAAAGGAGAGACCCCAAAGACCCGCTGCCCCCTCCTGAAATACGTCTCACCCCAAGCCTGGATGAGATCATGGGCATGTTGCCTAACACCACTCCTAGATTACCAGTCCTCCCAGGGTTAACAGCAGAGGGGGTTGGAACACCTCCAAAGAAATACCATACCATTTTATTAAAGTCAGGTTATTTCACGGCAGCAAAGACTACGACAAACTTTCCAGAAGCAAGATTTCTGAAGCCTGAGACTCTTGGATCATTTCTGATTTGAGAAGAAGTCCAGAATCAGAAACTTGACCTTTTCCTTGCAAAAATGGTTGTTCCAAAACAAACCTTTTCGCAAGACCATTCAATGGGTTTTGAGTCTGTTCCAGTGAGAAACAAAACCCTCAAAAACAGTAGCGAAACAGCATTGCTGTCACCCAGCCAGCTCCAGCCAAGAGTCGGCGATGGGCTCTAACAGCCAGATGAGCCCTGGAACCCACCCGAGCCCGACAAGCACAGCTCCGAGCCAGCATGCTATTTAGCAACCAATGATTGCAGGAGCATCTCCCTAACCCCTGTACAGGAGCACTCGCCTGAGCGTGTTTATCACCAGCAAGAACAGCCTTAACCCAGGCTGCTACTGCTAAAGGCGTTCTCATTTGAGCCTTGCTTTGGCCAGCGGGACTCGGAGACATTGGGAGGCAGGCAGTTCCGCAGGGCAACGCTCCCGCTGACAAGAGTAATCCATTTTGAATGCGTCATGAAATTATCCTGCTCTTATACCGTCAGACGGATAGCCCGGAGAAGCCCATTTTCTCTTCCATTAATTTCTTGGATTCTTCTTGCGCCCTTTTAAGGGGCAGAAAAGGTGGTACCCTCATCAGCTGTATCATAAAATCATAGAATGGTTTG
>NW_009201324.1:0-4940 GCF_000690835.1 Fulmarus glacialis
TCTCCCTGGAGGAGCGAGCCGAGGAAAGCCGCCCCATGCATTTCCCCCACTCCCCCCAAAAAGAGCAGGGACACCCACCCCAGCAGTCACATCTCCCGCTACGTCTGAGCCCCGGTATTGCCCCTCTGGAAAGATGGGGGGCAGATGCTGAAATAAATGTCTCCAGCTCTGCAGCCAAATTCCCAGCAGCCCGAATAAACAAACACTGTCACCTTCCTGCTCGGGGACGGGCGAGTCCCCCTGGCCCCAGCCCTCCCCGCTGCCACCCCAGTGAGGGACACCCCTCACGGAAAGGCAGATTTATTGTCCCTAATCAGCAAATCGTTTAGGTCATTACAAGCCCATTACCGAGGGACAGGCGGGGCGAGGAAAAACCTTGGACGCGTCTTACCGTGTGAACCAGTGTCTTTGAAAACGGGAGAAGAGAAAAGGATTCCCTGGAGAGTCCCCCGTTACCCCTCTCCTACAGGGATGCCCCCCTGCTCCTTTGCTCTCATCTGCTGCTTTCCTTCAGCCTCCTGCGGCCCCCTCGAAAGCGGTCCAGTCCCCCTAAATCTGACACCCCCATCCTTGCTCGGACCTTTTCCTGCATCATTTGCAGCCAAGGGCGACACATCTTCCCAGTAAGGCCCAGGGGATGAGACCGTTTCACTGGGTTTGGTGGATTTTTTTTATACCACCCCCGCCTTTTACAGCCTTTTCCCCTTATTTCTTTTCCCAGTCCCCCTCACTGTCATGTTTTCAGTAAAAACACCGGGGATTTAGTGCTGTCTGTGCAGTGGGTAATCCGGCGGTTGCCGTGTTCACGCTGGAGTGTATCCCATCAGGGACGAATTTGGGGCAGAGCCTCTCGGGTCTGCATCCACTTGGATTCACACTAAGGATCCAGCTGGGAGGAAGGGAAAGGGGGTGACTCAGCCCCCTGAAAATCAGGACTCCTGTACCACCCCTGATGTGGCATACTGCAGCATCCCTGGTACCTATTCTGGGTACCAGGGATATCACCAGCCACACAGAGCTGGGGAGTTGCACAGATCCCCACGCTGGGACCAGAGAGACCCTTGTCTCCCCCCTCACCCTTTTTACCTCCACCCTAGTAATTATGCAACCTCTCCTGACCCTGCTTTCTATCCCTTTTATCCTGGCCTCAGTGCCTGTTCGCCCAAGCAGGCAGGGCTGAGCCGTTGGAGATTGCTCTGAGGTCCTTCCATCTGGCACTTTCTCTCTGTTCCCCCACTCAATAAATAAAATAAGGGTCACCTTTTTTTTTTTTTACTTTTTTTTTTTTTTTTTTTTTTTGGATCACACACCAAGGCCCATCACAAATGAGACCCCCGAGGCTTTGATGCCTGTGTTTGGACACAAGCAATTATCTCTAATTATTGTTTTGCTTTTCAGTTTGCCCAACTTTCCAACAGCCTTGAAAAGAAACTTCAAGGAGGGGGCTCAGCAGACTGAATGAGCCATTTCTCCACGAAAGCCCCTCCCAGAGCCCCCTCTCGCTTCCATATTGAGAGACACAAAATCTTCACAAATGTTTAAGTACAATATGGGTTTGGTGAGGGGTTTTCTTTTCTTTTTTTTTTCCCTTTTTTTTTTTTTTTTGGAAGATGATTTCTAAAGACACAGGAACATTTGTACAAATAAGGCGCAGATGGGAGTGGGGTGGGGGAGCACAGTGGAGCTGAATATCTGGGAAGGGAGGTGAAATGGTTTTCAGCTGGGAAGGAAGTGGAGAAGCAGAGATTAAAACCCCCTTAGACTTTCCCACCACTCATAAATAATACATTAAATTGCACTTACTGCTTTCTGCTCACTGAGGAGCACTGGGCAAAGGCCTCAAGTCCTGAAGAAAATTCACATTCTAGGGGAATGGCAGGATCGGGAGGCAGGAATGGGGAGCGAGAGTGATATTTTGGGAAGCTGTCTGGAAGGATGGGAAACAACTAAAAATAACATGTTGAGTCTATGCTCATGCATGTGTCACACACACAGATCGACATATGTGGGTTTTCACCTGCTGGCAAAATGCACAGGGATATATATATGCACCTACACACACATATATGCACACAAACATGCAGCCTGGGCAGAAATATGCTCAAAGACTAAAACACACCTATACATACAGTATAAGTACAAGTGTGCACAGAGGAATGTGCATACATGTTCACATCCACATGTGCATATGCGCATCCACAGGTCCATCACATCTGTGTGCTCACACACACAAGGAGGTGGGGGAAAGATGTACATAAACAGATAGATGCACTTGTAGTAACAACCATACCCCCCTGCACTGTATGTATATACGATAATTGATGCGATTATTTTAGTGAGTCTAAAATAATTTGAGAGCCAGGATTTTACTTGGGGTGCATTATACATCCCTTCCAACTTCCCAAAGTGATAATGATAACAACTCCGCAACACAGGTTTCTCACTGAATACCCAAAGCGTGTGTGTTTTAACTGCTAACCCACCACTTATTTAGCAATCCTTCACAGCAACCAGAGCAAGCTAAGCAAAATATGTCCAGCCTGCTGAGACACATCTTTGGGCTGAAGGACACCGATCATTTTCTGCAGCTAAAATTCCTCTGCAAATCAATGCCATCCAGTCATTAGTTCTTCACGAACCAGCCTAATGGGCCATCACATCTCCATCCAAGAAAAGGCAAACAGAGCCCTGCTCCTACCCCAGACCTAATTGCACAGGCCAAGGGTGGCAAAGGTGGGGGAGCTTTTGTTTATCGCTCCCCTCCTTTGGCGGTAGCACTGCAGAGAAGCGGTGTTATAAATATTTGTCTTTCTGCCTGGCTGTCTGTCAACATATATGTCTAAAGAAACACTCTAACTATGCATATATAAACATGAAGAGATAATGGGTGTGTATTTGTACACATCATGCTTATATAAAGTGAGTGTATCATTATATGTATGTGTATGTATACATACATGCATACAAATAAACCCAGGCGTGTACGTCCCTTGGGTATTTTATTTTACCACTTGATTATTAGCAGCGGTAGCAGTAATAGACTTTTCTGTCAGATCTAGACCGGTAACATAAGAGCATATTATCCTTTTAGGAAAGTAATTAGCATCAGGGATCTGATTCCTTTTGCTACCCTTCTAATTAATTATACTTGGTAATGCCATCATTAAGAAGAGCCGAGTGTTTGTTCTTTTAATCTCTGTGTAAGGGACATGAGTTGGGAACAAGCTGCTTTGGGGTAGCTTTGCTGCGCTCTTTATTCCTCAGCTCTCCTCTTTTTTTCTTTCCCAGCCAGGCTTTTTGCACCCCCCCAAACAAAACAAAACACACACACCCCCAAAAACCTCCATCAAACTCCTCCCTCCAAAAAACTAGGAAACACAGTGAATTAAAGAAGTCTTGACTTAAAAACGACCCATATGTTTGCAAACGCTTTCCAAATGATCCTTTTCTGAATCCATGTGTTGTGCACGGGGTGGCGGGGGGGAGGACACCCCGCTACAGATTGCGGCTCTGATCTCTGGGTTTTTCCTGAGCTCGGGGGCTGTCTGCGGCGCGGCGTGACCCTTCTGCCAGGGGTCGGTGCACTCGCCCGGAGGGCGGCTGTCCCCATCGCTCTGGCACAACCGCGGGCCCCGCTCCCACACGTGGGGTCCCGGATCTAAACTGCTAATTACACGGGTTCACAGATCCTCCAGCCCAGCGCCTCACCGAAAACCGGCTCCTCGCCGGGCCCGCATCTCTTGGGGACCACACACAAGCACCGCGCAGAGCTTTTGTGTGGCAGAAAAAAGGGGACACATAATAGAAAGGGCGAGAAAGAGAAAAAGAGTTGGTAAACACATTGGCTGTGGTACCTAGAAACCAAGGCAGTGCGACAGGTTCCCAAGAGAAGATCAAAAGTTGGTCTTTGGGATAAGCAACTGAGCAAACTCAAGTATGTTTCTATAATGAACTGCACAAAAGCAGCAGCGGGAGTACCGCGCCAAACTCAATGAGCTGCTCATAATGCACTGATATGTATATTATACAGATATTCCCGTACCTGCCGTACCAGTCCTGGCCAACATAGGCGTGTGCGCGGGCAAAGTACAACACGTAAATCTGCCATACGCACCACGCGCCACACGAACTATATCTATATCTATAAAGAGATATACACCACAAAGATACACGCAAGTAATTCTCTCCACAGAGAATTAGATCAAAAAATTCAGAGCTCTGCCATGAGACCTCGGTGCAGATAATTACACAACTTTACCTACAGGTACCTGCAGAGACGTGTGAGTTTATGGGCACAATAATAGTGCTGAATACACAAAATATATGCATGTATATCACATGTAGTTCTGCATGTCTGACAAAATGAATCTATGTGTTTAGATGTCCATGTTACATATTCGTATAGTTCTGTACATATATTTTGGTTGCAAAAATGTACAATCGATTCTGGATGTAGCAGGCACAGATGGCCGTGTTTATTATTGTGGTATATAGGCTACTTTTACATCTAATAAAAAAATCACACTAACATGCTGCTCAAAAACATTATCTTTTTACTCAAAAATGTACAGTGAGAATTTTCTTAAGAGGGTGGGATGTGGTTTTATATTCTAAAACAGCCTGGGAGATCATTAATACTCATTTATCTGTCACCTGACATGACACGTGTCATGTCACTTAGCTTTCCATTAAGAAGAACAGGGAGTAGTTATATTAAGTTATGTCCCAGCTATCTTCTCATAAAGAAAAGACCCCGTTTGTTCCAGGAGCTAATATGCTGGTTTCCTTCCCTGTTACTCACTGAGGCAGTAAGTACGGATGTGACAGCCCGTCGGCTGATACAGATGCACATGGACATTTAAGGTCCAAAAGGAACATAATACAGCATAATCCCAGTTTAACATTATTTTAAAATAAGGGGGAAACACTTGAACTTTCCC
>NW_009201324.1:4972-48233 GCF_000690835.1 Fulmarus glacialis
GTTTTTCAGGCATGATTAGCCATATGTCTAAACTGAAATGAGACAAAAACAAACCAAGCAACTTTGCAGTGCCTTGTGCTGAGCTCAGCGCTTTTTAAAAAGGATAATATGGAACTCATTCAACTGAAGTGTAGTCACAGCAATTGTTTCATTGAGAGAAATATGTTGTTAGAAAAACTAAGGGGATATAGACGCTTTAATTTGTCCATTGCTTTAGAAGGAGAACACCTGATGTAACCCAATTTTTCAGATGATAGTATGAGTTACAATCAGTTTGAATCCCATGCAGTAAATCTGGATGGACCTTAATCAACAGTGGTTTCTTACAAACTTATTTAGACCATCTCCTATCTCTCTTAATTCATTTATCTTAATAAAATAACCAATATGAGTTTGTAAAGATATATGCCAGTGAAGACAGAAAAAGGTCAATCTACACATACGTGTGTGTGGAGCATCTGTGATGGAAAGGAAGGGTCAATCTACACGTACCTGTGTGTGGAGCATCTGTGATGGAAAGGAAGGAAGAATACCAATTTAAAACTGTTAGTAGCGACTATTTTTGCCTGTGTGTTTACACTAGTATCCTTCCTCAGACCTCACAGAGAAGGTGGACAGGGAACACTGAACTCTTTCTCTGTTTACAAGAATTAGGCACTAGCCAAAGAAACAATGATGTAGCAGGTTTAAGACAAAAAAGAAAAGCTTTTCACAAGGTGAGTTATTAAACAGTGGAGCTCACCGACATAAGCACTGAGAAGAGTTCAAAAAACAATTGGAGCAAATCCTGGAAGAAAAAAAGTCATCCTCAACTCCAAAATTAAGACACAACTTCTGGCTCCAAAAGCCATGCTGGAGGGCTGCAGGAGGAGAGAGATGCAGGCGTTCCTCCAAAGCTACTGCAGATCCAACAGTTTTTGGTACGTGCCTCCAAGCTGCCCCTGGCTAGTGGTTAGAGCAGTCCCTTCGGAGACACATCGGCAGTGGTAGGGACTGAACCTCAGCCGTCCCCATCACTGGCAAACACAGTCACTACCCAGATACCACGTAAAAACAGAGGATGGAGACCTGCTTCCTCCCTATTCTCTGGATGTGTTTTAATAACAACGAATGATTCTCTGCCTGGCCACGGAAAACTGACTTTTAATCACCAGCTACAGCCAAAAGCAGGTCCCAGTCTGTTTGCCAGAGGGACATCCCTCCTAGAAGCAATGTGTAAGACCCCAAGGCAGAAAACAGCACAGGATTACAGGTACAACCCTAGTATCACCGCTGTCTGCATGCTCATTTGGTGACCCACTGCTCAGTGTGCTGGCTTAGGGGAACGGTATTTTAAGATGTCCTCAGCGTTGCAGGGGAGATTGTGGCACCTAAGTGGGTCTCTGTCATAGGAATGAGTGCTTAAGTCATCATCTCCAAAGTCAGTTTGTCTCTCTGTCCAGAGGAGCCACCTCCCTCTTCACTGACTTTAGAGAGAGTCAAACTACCTGGCACTAATCAAGCAGTTTCTGATACATTTTGAACTGATTGACAGGACAATCATTTCAAGCCTCCTGAGGATGGACCAGCCTCTCTCAGATGGCAGTTGAAAGCACCTCAAAGTAGCCTCTAGGATCTTCACACTGTGGGCTGAGAACCACAGGAGAAAGATGACTCCTTCCCCAGAAGACACGGTTTGTTCTGGCTCTGCAGCAGCCAAAGGTTTCACACTGCGCACCCTGAGCCAAGGACACTCCTTGCACTTGCTGGCTGTCATCTTTCCGCTAACCAACTCTACAGGCGAGATGAGCTGAGCTGAATGCCAGCAACGGTACAAAGTCCATGTTAATAAGCAGCTGGGAAACAGCCCATGGTTGAGGTACCGTACCACAGATTCAGCAGAAGCCACCTGAGAGGTCTCTGGGCTTTAGGGGACCAGCTTTACAAAGTGAAGGACATCCTGTGCCTTCCTCACTGCGTTGTCGGTTGGGTGGTGAGCAAGACTGATGCTTCTCTGGGATCTTCCCTGGGGGAGCTTTGGGGGCGAGGGGAGGGGGGTTGAGAGCATTGAAGCGGCTGCAGTGGCACTGAAACAAGTGGGTTGGGAAAGAGCAGCTGGGGGGAGCGGAGGAGCACCCCCAGGTCTCACAAGTGCGATCTGGGGTAAGGCTACTCTCATGCAACCCTTGGAGCCCTCACATGCAGCACTGCTGTCTGTTTATTTACAAAAAGTAAGACTTTCTGACATGGCTACATGCTTTTCCCTTTGCTGACGGCTGAAGAAAGCGATGGAGCTCAGACTGCCAAGAACCTGGAGAGGAATTTTAGGAATGTGTCAATTAGCTCAAGAGAGTGATTAGCAGTGATTCATACCGGCTTAGTGTCTCTTCCTTGTTGCTTTCTGGCTGCATGATTCGGCAGGTGAGTTTGCCCAACTTGAGCTCGTTTTGGCCGCTTGAGCCAGTTTTGCAGCCGATGACTTAAGAGGTGTAACTTCCCCGGCAGTAGCCGGGTGTGAGTTCAGCCTGGGTGTGAGCCGGGTGTGAGTTACAAGCTGAGAGGGAAGATGGAAGTTATTCCAACTCCAAGTCCTCCAGAGTCTTTAAATACTTCAGTTCACCTCGGCCTCACTGAACGCGGTCCCTTCGCTTGACTATAGCTTTTCTGTCAGCCTCCCACACTCTGTACAAAACCAAACTCCAGCCCTCTGTGTCCTTTAAATTATTTGCCTTTATTGTACAAGCTCCAAGAACAAAGCTAAAGAAAAACAATGAAAATAAACAAATTTTAAACACAACCACATTTCATGCCCATTCCTCAAGCCAAGCTCTTATTATTCCAAAGAACAGGGCCACAAATATGAGGGGCAAGAAGTGATAAATGAGTTCCTCTGACAACCAGCGGATCATGGTTCTTGCTCAAGAAAAAGTAGCTCACAGTGCTCTTTTTAGGTCATAGATATCATGAGACTTCATTAATGACTCACAAAGTGCGCAGGGAGCTTTAAATGAGAACTATTTTCTTTGTGTGCAAAATAAACTGATATTAATGGCTGGAGCAGGAACAAGTTGGCAAGGTATAGGCAGACCACAGTCTGGTCAGCACAAATTACTGTCATTTGCTAGAATAATTGCAGTGGCAACTGTTGCTGTTGTTGCTAAGTAGTTTTTTTTTCCCTGTGTGTCTTTGTGGTGCACACTATTTATGGCCAGATTCTGCCATTCCCGTGGAGTCAAGGCTGCCCCCTCTGAGATCTGGATCATCCTGGTTTGGTCTGTTCTTAAGGATGGACACAACTTCATTCACCCCCCCAGCTACAGTCACTGCCCGAGGCGGAGATTTTGCGGAGTGGTGGGAAGATATTATGGTCTATTATATTGCAACTTAGTGGCTGCAACCCCGAAGTCGGTGGGTAGGAGGGGGTGAACGATTGTGCAACATGCCCCGTGTCCTGCCATGTGATGGAAGGACACCCCACGTCACTTGGCAGGCATGGGGCATGGGACTGCTTTCAGGCTTGCGCAGAGATGGTGGTTGTCTCCAGCTTCCTACATCTGCCACGTAGGACCTTGGAGTGAGGAAGACTTATGGCACCATGCTGGGTGCAAGCGACTTCCCCAGGGGACCATAAAGCAGAAGCAAAGGACTGGAGCTGAAGCATCTTTCTCCTTTTCCGTCCAACAAAGTGAACTGTGCATGAGCAAAAGCTGATCTTCAGAATGGAGGTAACAGGGTGTTGGTCTTAACAGAAAGAATGGAAGAGAAGCACAGAGCAAACCAAGGAAAGGGAATAAAGAGACAAGAGTGTAATTTTTTCCAGTCACTGGAAGCATTTTAAATATGGGGAACCAGAGAGCTGATTTATTAGCATCCAATTACCCTACAGAGCAGAACAAAGAGCTGAAGCTGTGCCTGAAGGGAAGGTGATGCTTTCTAACATCGGTTGGCCCCGAGCTCCCCCAGAGAAGCGTACCTGATAATTAAAATCAAAGAGGGCCAGGTGCAGCCTTGGTAAAAAAGGGAGAACAAAGAGGTGAACTGCTCTTTGAGCGAGAAAGAGCACATTTTCCCTGTTGCCTTTGACGCAGCTTTGTGTTCTCAAGTGATCTCTAACTTCTGATGTGCCAGGGCTCTCCATCACACATTATATGAATATGGGAGATGCCACCTTTGAACTCTTCGTACTCACATTTAAGCTCACAATGACACCACTCACGAAGGATGGATGCTGAGTTCCCTTGTTTTACGTACCTCCAAACCTTTCTCAACCAAGTTTTGTGCTGAGGGGTGCAAGGTCAGAGCAAGAATAAAACAGGTCAGGTCCAAGCCAGGAAGTTCCTACTATCTCTTCTGGGTGTGAAAACACAAGATCAGAAAGACCTGAACTGTCTCTGGGTTTCAAGGGTCTGTGCAGACTCAATTCTTTTTTCTGTGTGTGAGAATTTGAAAATGGACAATACGTTCCAGCTCAAAACTTCAGAGATCAAAAGGTGTCTGAAAACTATATTGAAGAAGTACTTAAAAATCTTACAGCTTCAAAATCTTAATACCAAGCATTATGGCTGAATCTTTATCTTCCATTATTAGTCACAAAATAGTGGAAGATTTTGACTTTTCATCTCATGACTAAAAAAATACTAATATCCAGTAAAGTATTGCAGTACATAAAAATCATATCCAACATGAGACAGAATAGAATAGAATAGATCAGCTCTCTCCTGTTGCTCCAAGTGTCTGAAATTCCCTTCTCCATAACCCCTAGAGGATCTGTGTTCAAAACACTGTCATTTAGCCTTCAAATTTGTCTCTGTGTGAAAAATAGCATTCAAACACGAAGCAAAACAAGCCTTTGGTGCAAGCTGACTTAGTCCCAGCCCTCTGTTAGGAGCGAGGAGTGAAACAGTTTTTTCACGCAAGAGATCACAGAGCCTGGGCTGCAGTGTCCCTCATGAAGAATGAATTGGTCAGTTCAGTTCAGTTCAGTTCAGCAATGACAACTATGCGATTGCTCCCTCTTCTTTCTCCGCCCTCTCCACCTAGTTTTATCTGCATAAATATTAATATTGCAACTCCTAATTAAATCCAGGAATATATTTACCTTCACAGATGAGTTACTTAAGCAACACAAGAGGGGTCTCTTGTTTCCATGAAACTTTGCAGCCTGTAAAATGCAGTAGTTCTTTCCAGGGTTATTGCTGCTCAGTAAATAATGGGAAAAGATGAGGAATATTTCTGAAATAGGTCAAGTACACTCCAAACAGAAACATGCTAATAGGGAGAGATGCAAGAACAATGTCAAATGTCAATGATCACAAAGTAGCTCCCGAATATATATTTACCGAATGCAATGCTTCTCCACTGAACAGAGTTGACATAATGACATGCTCTTAAAGGAATCTTTCCTGGCTATTTTATTAGAGGTGGTTTTTTTTATTTTATTCTTTTTTACTGAAGTGCATCTAGAAAGTTCCTATCCTCAGAAGACAGGCTTTTTGAATAATAATAATCAAATAGCCTGGAAAAGGTGAACAATGTCTGTTTTTCTCAGAAAGGTTTTTATAAAGCCGTCAGCTTAGCTGCACTTCTCTCCACACCCAGTGCAACAGCACAGCTGAACTAGTGTTGACTGAACAGTTGTGTTTATGGGAACATCACATGGGCTGATGCCGAAGTCAAGACAAAAGACCCCAACTGCAGCTTCTCTGCCCACAAGAACTTATTACCCGTCAGGAGAAAAATCTAGGCTGATTTGACATGAGATTGGATAAATCCATGCCGTCTGGTGCTTATCAACCATGTGCGTGCAAGCAGTTTGGCTGATAACCTGTTATACTATTTATGCTACAACCAGCTAAAAACCGCTTCCAGAGTGGACGCTGGCAGACCCACGTCAAACAGGACATACTGAATGGGGTTTTGCAAAAGTCTATCTGGAGCCTGGGGAATTGCTGTTCTCGAGCTGGATGATGCGTGACAAAGCAAACCAGAAGGGCTGTTATTCCAGTAAGGCTGTGGGCAGAGTTCAACACTTGTACGGTCCCTCCTCTCCTCTGTTCCACTGCTCCTGGCTGATCAAAAGCCAGTGTGACATGTCCAAGAGAAAAACTCAACATCACGCTGAAATTAATAAACCAGGGCATCTTATGCAAGACACATGAGCTAAGCCTGTCCCACTGCTCGCTACCAGGAAGGTCTCCACTGTGTTTATCTTCTGCTACTGCTTTAAAACTGCCACATCCCAAGGGACCAATGGGAAAAAATGCCACGGGATTTGTTTGCTTTGTATCCAGTTCAACTCAAAACCCCAAAGATGGTCCATAACCAACTTTTGATCAGAGCTGACCAAATCCAGGGGTAGTCAGAGTTGGGGGGAGGTCCTTGAGACAGGCATGGAGCAGCTTGAATCCGGAGGAGTGCTACAGCCGCAAAAAGTGGGTCAGAAATCTAGAAAACATAATATATGAGAAATAGCTGAAAATGGCTGGGTTTGTTCAGTCTAGAAAAGGCAAAGAGGACACAGCCTAACAGTCCACAAACCCATGAATGAAAAGCAGGAGGTTATAGAGCTCTGTGTCTCCTACAGAAGGAGACACGGAGTCTTGCCCTTGAGTTGCAGCAAAGGGGGGATGGCGTTAGACATTACAGGGAAAGCTGTTCAAGGTGAAGATGGGAGTGCTAGAAGAAGTTGCTGAGGGAGGTTGTGGTATCTCCATCATTAGCGAGTTTTAAGAAGAGGTTTGACATGCATGTGCCAGGAATGGGTTAGGTCTGGATGTTTAGGTCCTGGATGAGGAGGACAAATCAATACCTTCTCAAGGTCCTTTCCCACTCTATCTTCTAGGATTTGGTAATTCAAGCATTTGTAAAATTCACTGGGCACACTTCCTCAGACACACTCACAGTTCAGTTCATTAGCTACAACCTCTGCTCTTCAGAGAAGGTCTTACCCAAAGCCTCATGGAAAGAGCACCAGACAGTTCAGTCACTTTGGACTACAACCCACCTCGATGCACTAAAGGTGGCTTCATTAAATCGAAGTGGGGAAGAGCAGATTTCTTATCCTGATAAATCAAACATAGGCGTGCTGATAGCTGGGGGTCCAGGAAGGCCTAGGAGAGTTGGGGACCAGGGGTACAACGTGGACCTGGCTCCATATCTGAACTGCCCCCAGAGCCAAGATGTTTACATCTAAGCTGTTGGTTGGGGGCCTCCCTGCAACTTTCCCATGTCGGCAGCTATTGTGAAGCGCCACATGAGGGGTTTTTTTTGGTGCTGGGAAGCCTTTCAGGGATCTTTATTTTATCTAAATAAGGACAAAGAGCTTGTGCAGTGCCAGCGCTGGCCCACTGGAGTCAAAAGGCAGCTCTGTTCAAACACCAGTGGCGCGAGGCCCGAAGATGTGCAGCTCCAGAGAGAAGGACCCGGGAGGCGACGGTCTGTTCCTGCCAACCAGCAACGTGGCTGTTTATCCAAAGGAACAGCGCTTTGTGTGAACGATGATAGGTTTATTTTGCAGTCAGCGTCACAAATTATGGCGCTTTTCCATCTATTGTCCTATATGCTAAGTAAACATCATAAACCATTCTGTGCTATGTGCTTCTGAAAATCATAATGCAAGAGTTTTACCATCAAGGAACAATAAAAGGGCAAACAAGGAAGCCAAACCATATAAGTTAGCTTTGTTTTCCGTACAGCGGAGTAGTGTATAACTTGGTTTCTCCTGTCATGTCTTTTATGGTGTTTTTTTAAAGCTACTATGCCGTGTTACATGGCTCCATTCATAAAATTAAATTCCACGGGGCAGGAAATCATTCCCTTTTTTATGATCATATCGTCTGAACACATGCTGCAGGCGACAGGGAGAAATTACTAGTCCTGATGCACATTTAAGGAGTTTCTTCTGCTGCACGGTTCCCACATCAATAAGAAACGCTGCACATGCAGCAAAGCAAAAACCGACTGGGTAGGCTGAAATTATTTTTGTGTGTGCGTGTGTGTGGTTTGGTTTAATTTAAAGATGTGCAGATAGAGTTTTCACTCAGCGCGCGGTATTCATTAGTGCAAGGCAGCAAATTTGCCTGGAGATCTGAAGGCCCCAGAAATCAAGCTGTGGGCGGGTAGTGATTGGAAAGGTTTAGAGGGTGATGATTTGATAATTTCTCTAGTCCAGAAGCCTGCAGAGAACACACACATACAACGTCTGGTCTAGGGCTGCCCCATATCTCAACTGCCGTGGAGGCAGGTACTGCCATGCAGTGGTCCATATGGACATACTGATGTGGGATGGACCCACCTAGGGGTATCCCAGATAGGGATATCTGCAGACACATCCAGGTAATGGGCTGTGGCTGTTCAAGGCCTGTTTAGCCCATGGGCTGTGGAGGTCTCATAACTGGCTACTGAAAACTAGAAAAATAGCTCTTAATTGCACAACAGCAGTTTGAAGATGAGGGGATGAAAGATAATGCCCATCCCTAGATGATGACGCAGCTCCTTCTGGGTTTGCCTTGATAAATGAGTAATACTCAGATCCTACTTGGACAAGACTGGCAGCCCAGGTGGGACCAGCCTACAGGTCTGCATGAGGTTCCCCAGCGTGCTTCCCCCACCACATGCCCATCCCTGGCACTGTCGCTGTGCTGGAGCAAAGATGACCAAATGACCTGTCACCCCCCTCAAGTAAGGGAGAGCTGGTGGGCACCTCTGCAGCAGACGCTGTTGGGAACAAGCGGTGGGGCCAGCGAGGGCCCCCCACTCCATCCCATAAAGGACTGATGGGAATCTTCTCTCACCTCTTGCCTCCAAACCACCCCAAAGCTCAATCTCCACCTGACTCGCCTGAGTTTATGGACTAAGGCTCGTGGCTGTCAGTCACCTCAAAGCCTTGTTTTGTTCTTCTTGCATAGGATGTGCACAGAGATTTCAGAGACATCCCACCACGATCCAGGCTGAAGTTGCATGAACTCAAAATGCATCCTAATGCAAAGATTTCCCTCAGAAGGAGAGACAAAATGTCCCTTATTTTTTATAAAAAATATCTTCATGATTTTTCTTACCTGTTGATTCTATCTATTGGCAAAATATACCACCAGACTGAAATACCGGCATTTAGAAAAGAGTGGTAAATCATAAACAAATGCTGTTGCCAGCACCATAATAGGGCATTTGAAGGGTTGTGTGAGCTTCTCATATCCCTGACATGGACACAGCTGTGTACTCACATACGAAAAACAAGCTTTCAGAACTAAACCACAGAGATCATTTATTATTTGGAGTCCTTTCTCAAGAGAGCTCATTACATTTTATTTAAATAAAAAAAAAAGAAAAAGAAAAACAACAAAACCTTTCTATTTCAGCTCTGCTCATTTACTATAACTGTGACAGTATACCAAAAAACTGCAGAGCTTTCAAAGTAAGATAGTATATTACCTTTATACTGTCAAAACCATTCTCTTATGGCTTTAAGAAAGATCTAACTCCCTTCTTCAAATGCATATATCACATACAGAGTCAATCTTATGTTGTTGTATACTATACATTGGATATATCTATACATACACAGCTGGAAATACTAATTCTTGAGAGTCTGTGTATGAGGAAGCATACTTTAAAAGCCTATATACTATACATAATATATATTTATAAATGCACATCTCTCCCTATCCTGCAAAATATACATACAATTTGCTCTTCATTTATCTAGCGGGTATATTTGAGAAAGGGTCACTCTGTAATTATCCAGTTTCCTAAGCTTTCAACTTGGCTGTTGAATATCCCACCAGGCAGAGAGTACACGTAGAGCACCCATCTGGCAGGGAGCAGTCCCAGTTCTCCCCCAGCACAGGGTACAAACGTATCTGACCCTCTTCTACAAAAATCACTTGGGCACTTCACTCGCTGATCCCCACTGGCCACGAGAGGATGAAGCACCGTCTTTAAATACTTTCCTCCCCCCGAGACCAGCAAAACCTCTGCTATGCCATGGGTGTTTTGCTGAACTGCTCGGTGAAGCCTTGTAAAAAATGTGCATATTAATACAGTGATGATGAAACCCCTCCTGCAGGGTTTGGGCTTGTCACCATTTAATCCAGTTTTAAAACCCCAGTTAGCTTAAAATGAGCAAGATCCAACCCCGAAGTGAAGGGTGGAGGAAAGAGGAGGGAAGAGGGTGAATGCTCTTTGTGCTTGGATGTGGGGGTGCGGGGGTGGGAAGGGGGTGCAGGGATGGGAAGGGTTGCCCAAATTCTTCCCTAGATAGAAGAAATAA
Source organism: Fulmarus glacialis (assembly GCF_000690835.1). NCBI lineage: Eukaryota > Metazoa > Chordata > Aves > Procellariiformes > Procellariidae > Fulmarus > Fulmarus glacialis. The sequence goes on from NW_009201324.1 coordinate 15,219, forward strand.
AAAGTGAAGTGTAGAAAGTGAGCAAAGTTCTTCTGCATTCCTACTGTGCCCACCTTTGGTGGAAATATGAGGAGCAAAGCACAGACCTGGGAGAAGCAGCTGAACAATGTCAGATGGAAAACGTACCCCCCGGTAGCCTGCACCCCCTCTCTCCCTCCTCATCTATGTCACTTAGGGGCTGAAAGGATTTTTTTCAGCAGTTTTGCACCTCTGTCTCTCCTGGAAAGTCCCACATCTGTGCCGGGGGCTCTTGGATAGGTGCCCTCAGGGGCAGTGCAAGCCCTGCTGCTCTCCACAGCCCTGAGCATGGGGATTCATGCAGCCGGTGTCCCTGCTCCCCTGAAACCCAAACACGATGCTGACAGCTGGGTTTTAATCACGCAAGGGCCGATAACCATCAAACGCCGCTAATTTCCAACAAATTATCTAATCCAGATGCTTGCCGGATTTGAGTAAACACTGCACCCAACAGGATCATAAAGCAAATAAGCACAAAGCGGTTTAGGGTTTCAGCTCTCCCCTCCCCTAGTCCGGGACCCTCAAATGGGGAAAAATGCAAATCCGGTGATCCAGTGCTTGTGTTTGAAACCAGATCAGTTCCCATGGGATCACATAAAAGTCCACCCCCCGCAGAGCAGGCAGGCAGCCCCCTGCACAGGGCACTGGCAGCGGAGGGGCACGAGCGGGATTGGGATAGCCGGTGCTCCGGGCAAGGAGGGCGACGACCGATATTGCTCTTGGCAGGAGCAATGATCACGGTTGGGAACGTAGCAGCCAGGAGGTATTTAGGGATGTTGCCGCTTCCCGCTGAGCGGAGGAGCTTTGCAAAACCTCGCTGGGACCCTGATTCAGCCCCTCTCCCCCTCCCACGCGGGGAGATGCTCAACCCGTGTGCTGTGGCATGGCTGTCCCGCAGCAAACGCCCCGGCTGCACAGGCTGACACCCGCAGCATCGCCCCGGCGAGAGGAGGGGATGGCACGCAGATGGAAAGAGGCGGAAAGCATCTCCGGCCTGCGTGGTTTGTGCGTGCAGGCAGCTGCCTGCAATCTGCCTGCCCGAGGAGGGAGGCACGGGACTGTGCTGCTGGCCCACCGGGGTGGGGTTGCCTCTGAAATCACCCCAGCTGGTTTTATAAGGCAGAATATAATTTAAAATTCATGTGTTTGGAGAGAAGTGCACACACAAATACGAAGAGAAAAGCACGTTTTCTGCAGTGTGAATCGGTTTGGGAAACGGTTAATAGATTTTATTCTGTCTTGGGACAAGAGGGAGATGCTGTCTCATGTAGGACCCCTTCTAGACTTCAGTTTTGCAAGGGCTGTGACCTGGAAAGGCACACAAGGGTGTATGTATACACCCACAAACACACATAATTATAGATTTTTTTTTTCCTTCCTTCAGCACCAGCCTGTTTTTTTGAATAATTCTCCTATAGGATCACATATAAGACATTTCTCTAAAGGAAAGACATATTTGCTACAGTCATATAATATTTTTTGATGTACACATATGCCTTTTGTACAGTGTGTAGGCAGAGTATATTTTTAAATATACACTACATACAGTCATGGACAAATACTGTACAAATGCACATGGCACAGCCATGCTCTGCCAAGTCTGGGGACTCATATAAATAAAGGATTTATTTTACAAATTTCCTTACACACAAACACACACACACACAAACGCACTGGAAACATATGGGATGGAAAACATTCTTTTGCGTAAGTCTGCAATATTGGATTCAAAGATACAATTACCCGGAGGTTATGTAAGCTTTGAACAAGGAGGGGAAAAAAATGTAGTATGTCTGAGCAGGCCTTCTGGTGAAAAAGGGGAAATGGCACCTCCCCACTTATAGCGTATTGTCTATTCTGTTTCAAATTGGGAAAAAAAATTGTTTTCCCAATTCCATAAACAACAGCCATCCTTCTTTCAGCAATTCATGGTGGTCCTTGTTCACAAATATTCATTAAAAAAATAGCCCCAACAAAAAAAAGCCTTCCCAGGCTTTTTTGCCATATGAAGAAATAAACCAGCCGCGTTGCCCGTTCCCGAGAATTTTCCGTCTTCCCCCTTTGCAATTAAAGCTGATTTCTCCTCGCAGCTTCGCTCCCCTCCACTCCCCCTCCACCTCCTTGTCTGTCTAATCTCCCCTTCCCCTCCAAGTGTGTTATTTGGTTTTGGAATTATATCTATTTACTTGGGGTGGAAGCTGCACAACGGATGTGTTTATGCGAGAAAATTATATCACTGACAAACGCTGATTGGCATGTGGACATTGGGAGAGAAAACTACAGAGGACATTTTCATCAGCTTGGAATAACACAATGATTGTGTTTTCAGCAGAGCTAATGGATCACATACCCCTGCTCACTCTGATAGCTGTTTACACAAAGGACGGCTTCCCAGATGCAGCCAAAAAGAAAAAGAAAAAGGCTTAGAATAAGAAAACCCGCCCTGGCAAACAGAGTAATAATAGTAATAATGGGCGATCAGGGATAATCCTTCGGAGGAAGATCATGGGTCTAATTCTTATTTGCACTAAGATTCCTTCACACGGTGCTGCTGGGGAAAGGGGCGTTGAAGTGGATGCAAATGATACGGTTGTGCGTAGGGAGGTCTTCACCCTGCCGGGGTGGGACGAGGCCCCGGGGGACGAGGACGACCCCTTTCCCCTGGCTCTGTGCCGGCAGAGGTGCTGCAGGACGCGGGTGCTCCCCGGTCCCACCGCGCCTGCCGCAGCCCCTGGCTTTGTCTGGGCTTGGGGAGGGGGATTCCTCATGATGGGGATTTCGGTGGTGCTGGCATTTGTGGTAGGGCGGGGAACTTGTTCTTTTGTCTTTTGGGTGAGCAAAGAGAAAGTTGGATTTTTAGCACGGAAAGATGATAACAGAGATCATCTGGCCGGTCTCTGCTCCTCCCCGCTTTGAAACAGAAATAAGAAAGAGGACAGAAGTGCCGGTGGTCAGGGGAATCAGAGCCCCCTCCTCACCCCAAAGCCCCCTCCCTTCTCATCATGCATTTGACCTTCTCTAAAGCTCACCTATTTCTTATGCAAATATGTATATCAGGGAACAAAGCTCTCAGCCCAGGGAAAACACTTTACACAGGCTCTCATCGCTCATAGCCAGGCTCTGACAAATGAGATCGACAGATAAAAATACACAGTTTTGTCAAACACCTTTTGGAGACCAGATCTCCAACATCCATTTTATCTGTCTGTCTCTATATATTCTCCCTCCTCTCTTTTTTTTTTTTTAAGCAAAGATGCCGTTCATCAGAAAATCAAACAAATGACTTGTTGGAATCCAGACTGTTCATCTACCGCATGCTCCCAATTTCACATCTATTCGTGCCTTTGAGAAATCTACATCTGCCACATGCTGTCCAGGGAAACCTGGCTGATTTTGCTCTTTATTGCTTCTTACATGCCTCGGTGTTTAAAGAAGACCCGTCTTTTGAACAGCAGCTCACAATCTGATAATATTTCTCTTTGAAAAGTCAACATACTATCATTGTTTCGACTTCAATTATACAGCTGGCTTTCTCTCCGAGGTATGCAAGCACTATATTTAGGTTATATTGAATTATGTTTTAATAACATCCAATGGCTTTTTTTTATCCACCTCAACCTTTAAAAGTCTTAGTCCCTCCAAAGGAGAGGGGGGGATAGCAGTTTATTAATGCATCACTTCAGAATTGTTTTTTAATTGGAAACATTTTGCGGAGAAAAGACCATTAATAAAATTCGATTCCAAATCAAACTTCTCTGTGTATGTTATTTTTACTCTGCAGTCAAATGCTTTTATTAGATTTAAAACTTTCACTGTTCTTTTTTATCTCTAGCTGTATAATGTTCTACAATAAAAAATAAAGGGCCTAGCGACTCCAAAGTCTGGCAAAATAATATACTTTTTTGGATGTCTGTGTATGTTGCCAATTAGTTTTGCTGTAAATACAGACCTCCATCCATCATCAGTCTCTGGGTGGCTATAAGAGATCTAATTTGTTTCAGATGCCTTGTGCTTGCCGAGCTATTCACCAACTCTGCTGACCTGCTGCGAAGACCAAAAGCTGCAGAAGGATGACTGACAAGGGAAACTGGAGAAAGACCTATCTACTTAGGGACGGATCCTGCCTCCCAAACGGGGAAGGAAGCTTTCCCCCCTCCCTCCTCCCTTTCTCTCTTCTCTTTTCAGAAGCCCGCAGTTTTGGAGAGGAGCTCAGAGGCGTAAGACCCACGTTAGGGAGGCTATGACAGGGTAATGGAAAACTCTCCTCCTCAGTCCATTCTCCCACCTCCCCTCTCCTCCTTTTACAAGCCGTGCTTCAAACCTCCCATTCCTGAGGAATTTTATGAATGCCTGAACCTGGCCAAAATAAACTCGTAAAGAAAAAGTTTCAAAAAAAGGTCACAGACCCATACGGCAAGTGCGAACCAGTAAATATCAAACCTTGGGCCAAATGGCATCGCGCAGGAGCCTTGCGGCCATACGCAGCCTGGCCACGCGTAGTTTGTCAATCTAAGGAGTATTTGATTCTCCAGCTCCTACACCCAGATCCTGCCAGCTTTTTGTCCCTCCCCACGGGCATCCCACAGTCTCCAGGAAGGCACCTATGGAGGTAACAAATCTCCAAAATGGAACAACACGGAGAGACCTTTTCCTCCTGAGACTTTCATGCCGGGGAGGGCCAGATCAGAGCCATCGGCTTGGGGGCTCATTGCAAACAGCCAGAAACATCCATCTACATTGTTTTTCCATAGACAATCGGAATTCCCTCTAACTGCATGGTTTGTGTGTGTGAAACACGTCTATTTTTTTTTCTACGGAAATTATTTTCTACAGGAAATAATCCTTATTTATTTAGGGGGAATAAAAGAAAAAAAAGCACAAATAGAAAAAAAAAACGGTTGCCTGGCTAAAAAATGAAAATTCCCCCGCCAAGCAGTGAAACCCTCTTGATGCCTGGTGCCAGTGGCAGTTTATTCATCCCCCCTATTCTCCCTCCTCTCCTGGGGTACAGCAGTGCCGAGCAGTGCACAGGGCCGGCACGCAGCTGGGTCCAGCAGCGCTGGGGCACCGCTCGCTGCAGATCCCCGGCTGCTCGCTCACTGCCGTGGCCCAGATTCGGCTTCCCCCAAGCAGCAACACCGGTGTGGGAGCTGCTTCTGAACTGCTCCCACAAATTGCACAGACCAGATCTCTCAACCCAGCCTCGTGGTTTGGGCACTCGCACTGGAGAAGGGAGATCGGGCTTTCAGTTCCCACCTCGTCCTGGAGAGGCTCAGACTGACGGCCCCCAAAGGCACACCAGCAGGGACAAGGTGGGAGCACCCCCGGCCCTTTCGATGTGGTCGTGCAGAAGGGAGCTCAAGAGCTGCTGGGAGAAGGGATCAAATGAGGGAGTTTGGCTTGGCTGCATCTGCACAAGGGTGCTGGAGAAGAGTCCTGAGTACTGATCATTGCTGCAATTGCTAAAGCATTTTACATGGCAAAGTTACTGGATTACAACAATCGTTGGAGCCGAGACCGGAATAGCTGAGAAGAACCTAAGCTCCTGCAAAGGACAACAAATGGGAAAGGAGAGCATGGCGGTTGCCTCCTCGTGCTCCTACTCTTGCTCTCCCAGCAACAGGCACTCCCATGGTGCACGCACTCCACCCCCAACATATAGGCTCTGCCACAAAATCCTTTTCCCTGCCCGTGTTACAGTTCTGCTCTGGGGATATTTTTGTGAGCTCAGGGATCCAGAGCACTCATGTGCTCGGGATCAGCACGCACAGGTCACCCCTGAGGGGTCCACAACCCATCCCAGCTCAGGAAGCCCTGGGCAGCGATTTCCCAAGGGGCAGCAGTCGGGCTGAACCTGCCATGGGCAGTTGTTTCTGCAGCCACACAGTGAAGGAGACAGAGGAAATGATCCATCAGAAAATGAATCCAATTACAAAGAGTGGGGTTTAAGGGTGCATCCACCAGGAGAAAGGGCTGGGAATGCTTAAATTAGAATCTTTGCTTAAAAAAAACCAAAACGTAATAGCACAGAATCAGCTTTGACTATGCAGAAGGGATTATAAGTGCCTTACTGTGTCCAAGGTTAAGATGCTAAAATTGCTTTGGGGAAAAGGATGTAGGAGTGGAAAGGCTCAACAGCCAAATTACAGAGGATGGTGGAAGAGGTTCCCACCATCTCAGCCAGGTGGTTGCTCCCCTGGCAGACGTGGGGGGCCACAGAAAGCACCGTGTACCCATGGTGGGGGACACTACCAGAGACCCACCTCCGGTAGCAGCACAAGCAAAGTGGGGCATCCTTGGGGGACCATCTGAGCCCTCAGCACACGGCCAGGACCTGCCGGGGCAGCTGGGAACACTCATGTCCTAACCCATGCCAGTGCCGCAGCCATCTGTCCAGGTTATGGAGATACTTGTGAAAACGTGACGCTGCTTTTCAAAATGAGCATCATTGTTCCAGTGCTCAGGGAGGGGAGGGAAGCGAGGGGAGGACCCTCCCTTTTCAATTGCAGGGCATGCTTAGTTTTCATCATGTTGTCGGGGGTGGGGGGGGAATTACTTTTACTCACAACCATATGTAGAGCATCAACAAATGCACATCCTGTGAAGTTGGGCGTGTTGCAAGAGGGATTACAATGCTGGCAATTTATAGCAGCTGCCTTAGTAGCCTCTTCTTCCACGCATTATTCTGTCAACATTGTATTTTCCTTGGAAAAACATCTACAGTAGTTTAAATCTCTTTACTGAAAACAGATCTACTACAGGTGCTTTAGAGTTCATCCACGGGATATGAGAAGGTTGAACGTCCCCAAGAAAGGGAAATTTATGTCAGTAATGACTAATTGATTTGCTTGGCTTTAAAATCCCTAATGTATTTTCACATTTTTCCCTGCCTTCTTTTTTACAGTGCTAATAAAAGAAGCTACATCATATATTTGTGTTATATGTGGGTTTATTCTGGGAAATCCTTACTTTTGCAATATGTTTATGTTTTCCCTCATTTCCTTTTACCTTTCCTTTATAAAAGGGCTTGTTTTTACAGCAAATCAATAGGTTAAAGGTGAACATTAAGGAAAAAAAAAAATTATGTTTGGAAAATACATGGTGAAAACAAGGCAGAACTGGAAACCAAATCTTTGTTCACTGGAAATTAAAGACACGCTTTCCACATTGAAGTGGGATAAATGCAATATATTGTGGTAGAACATAGTGAGAACTGCACACTCCTCTCCAAAGGCTCCCAAACCCAATCCCAATCCCAAAAGTCTCAAGAAACTGTCTCTGATCCTCATAGGGATGAGGAGAGGGGTTAGTGCATCTCTGTTGGGGGTCGTTTATGGAAAAGGTTCCTGCAAGATCCTTTGCAAAAATAAATATTTTCACTAAATCCCTGGAGCAGCTTACAATTCCCCCTGCTCACAATTACAATTTCCCCATTAGGAAACTTCCTTGAAAAACCCACTTTGGCTCAATTGGAATGTGTTTTTTCAACAAAGCTGAAACATTTTGATTTCAGCCTATTTTTTTTTTACTTTACTCTGCAATCATTCATCATCCTCCGACACAGAGTATTCAACAAGACAAAAACGGCAAAGTCACACAGAGGAGTCAAATGTGCTGTTCTGAAAGCGACAGCTCATTTCATTTGGGGTAAAATATTGCTCTATTTTGGGGGATGGATATACAAAAGAAAACAGTGGTGATAGCAAAATTATTCCCTTAAATATTGCAATTTCCAAGGCAGCAGAAAGTGGTTCCACCAAGGGTTTTGTTAATGTGGTTGCAGTGTGTGCCAGCTTGTCCAGACATCTACCTGGAGATGCAGACGAGGGCCCTCTCCATGCCCTTCGAGCCACTGGAAAATTTCAACTGAATTTAACACATGATTTAGTGGCGGAGACAAAAGCACAAAATTGGTACAAGCGTCATTAAATCCCTGAGCACCATGGGCAAGGACACCAGCACAGAGAGGGGTACAGGAGGGTTCTGGGGACCTTCATGGCTCTGCCATGGCTTGAGGAGTCCTGTTGGATCAAATCACATCACTGCACTGTGCCTCAGTTTCCATCTGAGGCAAGCCACGGGAAAAACCTTTTATAGCATGTTTTGAGATTTACAAGTGACATTGTATCACAATGTGGCTGAAAGTATGTGAGCATACCACAGCTTCACACTATTTACAAACTGGTATTACTAAGAAGGCTGCTAATAGATAAAAGGAGAAACTAAAGCACTTAATTAGGACTGTACCCAACCCCACCACACCAAGTAGATAATAAAATTTACAATACCACTTGGAAGGACATCAAGTAAGAAATTCTGTTGTATTTAAAATAAATTCTTCAGTTCTGTGAAATTAATGTCATTCTGCTTACAAAACTGTCCCTGCTAAACTTGCGTTCCAGTTTTAGAATAAGAATACTGAAGGAATACTCCGTGAATCACTAAAAGGCCAGCTAGGAACAGAGACATTCCTTTAAATTAGAAGGAGTATAGGAGAGCCTGGGCCAGGGAACACGAGGTCTCCATATGTCTCTATATGTGTCCATACAGGCTCCCACATACGATTTATAAACGCCCTATGGAGCAGGGAACCTAACTTGCAAGCTGACAAAAGCTATGGAGGTTACGGAATGGATGGTTGCCCATTTCCTCCTGGGATCCTACTGTCAAGATCTTCTGGGATGCAATCTGTTCTAAAATCAATTAATTTTTACAAGGACCACTCCCGCTGAACCTTGCAATATCCATCCTCTGCCACTGTCTACTCGAGTTATTACCCTCAGGTCACGGGAGTTTTGGCACACTGAAGTATGCACATGGTGGTGTACGTTGCTGGAAGCTATTATCCCAGGGAGCTCACAGGATACAACAACTTGGGGATGTTGTTTCCACTGAGAACCAGAAATCACTTTCTGAGCTGACTGATGTTTGAAGAGGGGCCATCTGTGCTGCCCAAATTGACGCTGACAACTGTGTTTGATGTCTGTCTCAACTGGTAAAGAAAAATCACTGTTCTGTTTTCTTGACTCGGCAATTTCTGACTTTGTGTCAGTGAGGATAAGATGAGGAGTGATAGGCTGATACTGCAGGAAAAGAGTTCGGATAAAATATTAGGGAAAAAGAACAGCTCTTTTAAACAGGAAGAACTGCAAAAGCCTGGAAGAGGTTGTCTGGGGAGGCGGTGGGATCTCTGAAAGTAAGGGCCGTTAAGAACAGGTTAAACAAACATCTTACTAAGAGGCTTAGTCAGAGCTGGACCATGCTTGGGGCAGGAAGTGGACAAAGATGACCTCTGACGGTCATTTCCAGCGTTATTATCTGTTCCTAATAACGCTCAGGTAACCTGTGGTACTTTAGGTTGAGTGTCTTTCTTAAAAGGTGCTTACTCAAAATGCTGTCCGGAATTAATTAATTCAGACCCAAGGGGTTGAATGGTCACACCAACCACATCTCCCCCACCCAATCTCAACCAAAGCACAAGAAAGGGAAACAGGCCCACGTCCAGGGTTCACGGAGGTCAGAAGAAAGCTCCTCTTGGAGCAATGGACTTCATGTCAGACATGAAATATCCTGAATGAAGAAAAAGCAGTTCAGAAGCAGAAAATCCAGATGGGTTATTTTTAATTATTGTGTTAGGTTTCAGCATAAATCGGAATATCAGGTGCATGTTGCAGGACAGTTGCAGAATCATTTCTGTGATACAAGTTATTATAATTACTGGCGAACCACAGTAGCGAATTTCTTTGGAATGAAACACAGCCATGCCAGAATTACCTCTTTCATACTTGAGGCTGTTTACAAAATCATTACAAAACCGGTTATAGAAGTTCTAGAATTATAATGGTTAATATTATCTTTATATCACAAAGGATTCACTGCCTCAGCCCAGAAGAGGGAGGACCTGCCTTGGTCTAGATTAGTGATGTCAGCGTCTCAAGATATCTAAATGTTTTAATCCAATTTTGGCAGCCATGTGCGTTCACCTCAGTTACCTTCAGCTATCTGAAAATGGAACATCTATCTGAAAAGACTCCTCTAGACCCCACCCTAAAGTCAGTGGAGAAAGGTTCACTCCTCTGGAGAGCTCTTCATTCCTTCCTACAGCAGATGTCTAGCTAGGTCGGATGAACCATCCCGTGGAGACACCACACTCACCATACAGGTTATAGAAGCAGTCTAGATTATATTAGACATCTAATATCTACACCTCTGACAGGAGGTGATATCCTATCCTTAGGAATATTTCAAATGAATGGGTTAAATTGATCAGTGTAAAAACCCTTTCTATCTCAGTGCTTTACATCCATGATCCAGTTTCAGGAGAAATCTGCTATTTGACTTTCCTAAAGAGAACAAGCCAGAGCTCCGCCTGCTCCAAGTCTGCAGCACTGCGCAGTCCTTGCTTTGAGGGGAAACGCTTTTTCCAAGACACCAGAAATCTTTAGTAGAGGAAACACAGGGTTTGGGTTGGGTTTTTTGTGTTTCTGTCAAATCGAGATATCAGATATGGTTGTTATTACTTAATAATGATAATAGTAACAATTTCTCAGATGTAAAAGTAATACAATAATGATAGGCTTCATGGAACATACAAAAAAGACTAACAAATATAATCAGTTGCAGAAGGAACTGAAGAAAATCTGGGACATGAAAAGCAGAGTAACAACTGTTTGTGGTGAGCTGGGCTTTCATGATGGGGGTATCACAGCAGCAGCATAAAATGGAAACAGGGTCTACTGTAAAGCCGTGTGTCCTCCAGATGGCAACATTGATTGGTATTTCTAAAGGAGTGTGGAAGGAGCAATCTTCCTCTGGGATACCCGGATCAGTCTTTGACACAGACCTGCAATAGTGCTGTCCTCAAGACCCTGAGGCAGGAAAAGGCAATATCTTTGACAATATTCATGACAGTAAAAATGAGGAGGAAAAGTCGAAGTCACTACAAAACCTTCAGATTCAGCAGATTATTCCCAGGAAAAAAAAAACATTAACAATTATAACACGACTATCTGGCAAAGGACAAAGAAGTATTTTAATCCCAAAAATCAATCCCTAAGAAGGGATGAAGACCATTAAAGATGAAAAATGACTGTGATCTTAAAGATTCTTGAATGCCTTCTGAAATCAGTGTATTCCCCTTAGTATTTTGAGTCACCAGGGCTGCTGGTGTGAAGACCTCTCTCATTTTGCAACAGCATCTTAACCTCTACAAGTCTTGAGAAGAAGAACTGACAACTGATGGACATGATGGTTACCTAGGACTGTAATAGTAATGATACTTAGTGCTCTTCTGAGGCTTTTCATTGGGGATTTCGTAACCCTTCAGAAAGGAGATTAGGAAGATGAATTGTAGTTAAGTCTGAGACTTACACACATTTGCCACAAATGAATTCTAGTCCCTGAGCCGAAGCCAGATGAAAATAAAGAAATGGATAAGGTCTTTTGCTTTTATTAGCTTTACTAAGGTGTAATTTTCTTTCCAGTACGCTGTAGGTCAAGTTGCACTGCAACCACATAGTATGCCTTGATTTTGTGATCGCTATAATCTCCTGAAGACCTGCTCTTAAACTGGCCAGGGTGCAGGGAGAGATTATGGTCAAACACCATGTTAGCATGAGATTTAGGGCCAAATGGCAGGCTGGTGTGAACTGGCTCAGCGCAGGTGACTGCAAAGGAGTGTCACCCAGTGGGCTGGGAGGAGAATTTAGTCTCATTTTCTGGGTTGGAAGAGGTGATTCATATTGACTCAAAGCTTCCATATCATTGCCATATAGAGAGCAGAGAAATAAGTTCTATCACTTTCGTACACAATTTGTTTCTTTTTAATTTTTTGCTAGTTCATGCTCAAAATGTCTTGAGGTTTTCATGACTCATCTGTCCTCTCTAATAACGTTGGCTATTAATGAAGGGTTTCCTGGAAAACAGACGAGTTCAAAGTTTCAAAAATCCTGTTTTCCATTGAAGTTTAATTTCTAGAATAATTTTCCACTTTCAGCAAGAATGAGACTGAAAAGCAGAGAACATTTTCCATTAAAGTCTGCAGAGAAATTTCCTTTAGTTTCTCACAGAGGACTGCAGGGCTTGAAACAGCCTCCACTTTCACCACCACTGCCAGGACAAGAGCCAACATCTTCTGCTTCCCTTTTCTGCCTTAAATCAGGCCTGAAAAAACCACTGAGTTCCCAATTTCTGTGCCATTAGTTGTCCTTTTACTTCTTCTCATCTACCCAGGCTACTCCTGACAGTCATGTTCCAGTTCTTACTTATTGCAAAGTATATGGAGTTGCCTCCATACACTTGGCCCTGCTGAAGGAGATGAGGCTAATCTTTGTCTGATGGGGGGAGTTAACTGGAATTATTTTGTCCAGGGAAGGGCTAAGTCCACAGTCAATGACTTTATTCATTCCTGTAGCTCTCTAAACTGATGATACTTTTTCCCAATTTCCACTCTGTTTCCCGTATGTTTTCCATACTGAAAGCTCACCAACAGGTTTTGTAGCAGCACAAGCAAGAGTTCAGCCTATATTTTGTATTGGTTTTTTTTTTTAAAGGTCAGTCCTGTTCCAACTGATGTGAACAAAAAAAAGATATTAAATACAAAATTCCGTAGATGTTTGGATTGGGATTTTTAGGGGTACAGGACGAGAGCAGGGCTTTGGTTTCTTTGTCCACCAAAAAAATCTCAAAACGACAATGTTTAGTTTTCACACATATAGATTTTGGTAAAGGAAAAAAAATAGCTTGGATAAAAATATGGGGTTTTTTAAAATATCTTCAGATAAACTTTTAAAAAAAACAAGCCATACTTTTATTGAACACTGAGAATGGTTGCAGAAAGATTTTTCATTAATTGAATTTTCATTGAAAACCACCCAGCCAAATGTTCTGGCTCAGAGCCATTCTCCTCCACAAGCAATTTGTTACCAGGACAGGCCTGAACCAAACCATGGGTGACATGTGGCACCTTTGCCCACTGCCGGCACAATCTGTGCACCAGCGATGGGAGGGCAAGGTTTGCTTCTTCTGCCTGTGTCGCACTCGCCAAAATTGAACCAGCGTGATTTAAACCCACAGGAGCTGACTGGCTCAGATATGGTCTCGGCTTGTAGATGGGAACCAATGCAGCAATCCTTCCTTATTTATCTTGGTAAGAGCAAGGCTGCCTTTAAAATTTGGCTGATGTGCTCGAGAGCCAGTACACGGGTGTTAGAAGGGGATCGCTGTCCTTCCAGCAGACACAGACAGCAAAAGACCCTTCTGATGAAGCCGCAAAGCTAAAAAGTTAATCTGATGAATTCTACCTCTATGGCTCTGGAGTAAAAGGTTAGCAAAATACTTTCTGTGCCAAGAAACTGTAAAATAAGCTTCATTTTAGATGCGATAGGGGAATATCTTCTTACTAATTGTACCAAGGTGTCTGCTGAATTAGCTGAGATACAATATATCAGCAGTCGCTGTAAAACCTCTGTGTGAAAACATCTAATAGAGTCAAAGAAACCAGCACTGGCATAGACCCCAAGGCAGATCAGCTGTGTCTAAACCTAAACCAGGCTCAGGAATGTCCACTCACACTATACAACCCCCCTGACTGAAAGGAGAAGAGCTGTGATGACGTTTGCTCCTATTAACTTCTGCCAGGTCTGACTTCCGTCAGTGGGCTCACTCACAGCCCACAGTTACCCACCCCCAGCTGTATCCACTGATGCTGTTATTGGTACGGAAGCAAAGCTGAGACCGAAACCCCATTATGACTTCACCTTTCCCTAGTCTCTGTTCCAAAAACCATACAGAGAGAAGCAGCTGGAAATGCTGTTATACCTATTCTATAGGTGAGCGTGAAATGGCACAATTATCCCTGCAATTGTCCCATGGAGATATCACGACCAATGCTCTCTGCATTTAAAAGAGTGATGAAAGATTCAGACCAAGCCTGGTTTCTCTACAGCCCTGAAAATACGCAATCACAAGGTCCTAAGCAAGGTCTGAATAGGACTCTGGCTTAGATCCCAATATCATACGGAAATCTGTGACGGAGACAGGAGGGGAGCTCCGATGTCCCGACTCCCAGGTCTGCACTGCTGCCGGCGGTGCCGCACTTCTCTTGCCATTTTGCTTTAACTATGTTACAGCATAGACATTTTTCATGCTCATGTTATACCTTGAAAATTTGGGTCTGGTTTGGAAGTGTGTGTGGGCCTTATCTCTTTTCTCTCTAAATAAAGGGTCATTTCCAATATTCTGCATCTGTCTTGGCAGAAGTGATTTTATGGTGGTACATTATTCCACAATATGTTAGTTTTTTCTCAGGCACCAGTAATACGAGGTAATTTATATGTCCAGTGGAAGCCAGCATTTATTTTCAGTAATTTCTCCCAATTATGTTTATCAATAGGTATCTCTCAGCAAAATGCCAAATCTCGCAAGCATGTTTGGAAAGTCAAATATGTTTGTGTAATGCAAACCTATGTCATGTCAGGAATTAGTTTGACTAATAGGCCTTTAATTAAATCCTTGTGGGGTCTTGGTGTGAAGAATAGACCCAGTTTCCAAAAAATTTAATTTATAAGATAAATTCACAAATATATCCGTCTAATAAATCTTCCCTACATCCAATATTTGTCCTAGAAACAATAACAGGACAGATAATTTATTAGACTATTTCCTATTGCATTATAATGACTATGCTTGATACTTTAAACGTATTCTTCAGAGCACTGGAATGATGGAGGCTATGACTAATGAAGATAAAGATTTCCAGGGCACATTGATCCAGGAGAGACATACTTAGTGTAACTTCCAGACCTATATGTAATCACAGAAATATTTCCCTAGAGAACACAAATTATAGATGACTCTAAAACTGCCACTGGAGATATTTTGCAGAAACCACAACAGGAAATGTTTATTTTCTCAACCCTAATAACCCTTTCAATACAAATTATTTTGGATTTTTGAGAAAATTACATTAATTCCCAATTAATTTTTTTCTTGCAAGTTACTTCACATTTATATAAATACCCATATTTTTCTTCACTGTCTTTTCTTAAGTCAACTCCTTGATTTCTCACTTAAATGGCCATTGTGTAGGAAACAAAATGCCACATAAAGTGTCTCCATTTTTCTTCTCTCAGAGAACAGCATGCTTGCAATACAGATGAGCACAGCAAAAGGTCAATTCTACCCTGGCGTAAATTCATGGGAATCTTAATAGCAGAGAACGGAATGGAAGTGCCAGGTCTCAGATGTAATCCCAGCGACCAGAAATACCATTCTGGTATTTGCATACTTTTCAGAGAGTTAGACCTACCCCTAGTCTATCAAGCTACCACCCCTCAAATTCAAAGAGATCAGAGGAAACATGCCCTTGTTGCCCTTCTCCTACAGCATGTCTGGTTGGGACATCCTCTTCCTTCAGTGGCAGAGGTCCCAGGTTTTGGGTTCTTTACCGTCTATTTATTTTACTTAATACTGATCATAATATTAATAGTAGTTTTTCATAGCAAACAAGTCAGTTCCAGGTAAATCTAGCGAGAGACCATATGTCTGGCATGGAAACTGCACAGCCCTCCTCCTCATGTGAACCGATGGATGACGTCACCTAATTCAGGCGGAGGGGGAGGAAAAGGAGTGGAAGACAGCAGCTGAGGAAAGAGATGCGTTATATTTTGATCAAGCCTGTTGGAAGGCTCGGAAGTGCTTGATTTATTCCTAATTGTATTGGATATAGTTCAGCTCCTAACGGCCTTCTCAGCGTCGCTCCCGCTCAGTACGCGGGTTGACGCAGGTACAGCCTTTGGGACGTGCATCTGAGGTCAGGCAGCTGCTCTGACTGCAAAGGCTACCGAGCTGAAGTCAAGAGAGCCACCTCCCCAAGAGTTTGAGAAGTAAAACGCACCAAAAAGAAAACGCCATCTTGTGTTGCTGATGATTTTTAGAGGAAAATCTGATTTGCAACCTGTGGTTTGGTTTGCAGCGTTCTGCGTGCATGGATTTCACAAGCGTTGGAAATGAGACTCTTGGCAACCTTGGCTAGTGCTAGCCCTGCTCTGGGCAGACATTCCCCCAGGAAGTTCTCACGTCTCCTCGGTCCAAACACCACCTCTGATCCAAAATCCTTTGCATGGTATAGCAGGCAGAGACCTTTGTGCAACAGCACAACTATTCAACACTAAGGAGTGTTTTGAAGAGCAGGGGACAGAAATAAGGTGGTAAAGCTGTTTCCCACTGGTTCAGAAAAAACACCGTGTCTGAGGACGTGTACTCATCCTTAATCCAACGAGCGGAGTGTGCACTTGGTTTTTCACAAGTATCAGGCACTAAACCCCCAGCTCAGCAAAGATCAATATTTCTGTATCACACTGGTTCATTTCCTGCTGCAAAGTACACCTCTACCTAGGAACCAAAGACCAAAACGAGACCAAGTCCCCTGCAACTGCAAAAATGATAGAAATGTAGGATATACAGCACTTCTGCTCCTGTTTCCTCGCTCATACACAGAGGAAGCTGCAAAACATTTCCTCCAAACTTGTAACAAGCTTAAAACAAGCTGCAGAAAAGACCAAAAGCCACAAATTACAACATAAAACAGGAGGAGAGCAGGAAAGATTACAGGCACTGAGATGCCTAGGGGTCCTGCAAACAGCAAGGGAATTTGTTAGGTGCTAATTCCCAGGTGATCCTCAGCAGCAGGCTGTGCTCTGTGCTGCAGCTGAAGACAAAGCAGAGGTGACAGGTCCCTGCCTCTGTCATCTGATGAAAAACTTATGCCTGACCCTAAGCTTGATGATTTAGTGCCGGTCGCGTGAGCAGGACTCCCTGACTAGGCTCCAGAGAAATTGCTAACACCAGCTGGAGCGCCAACACAACCAGCTCCGCGTCCTGCCTCTAGCTGTGGCCGATTTCCAGTGCTCCAGAAGAAGGCAAAGAAAAGTCTCAGAAGCCAAGTTACGTAACATTTACACAACATTATAAACTAGCACAGTTCTGGTTTGTTTTTTTGTTCCCATGAACATGATATGACTCAATGGAAACTACTCTGCGGGAAATAGGCGGCACATTTTGAATCCTAAGCTTCCAGAAATAAGATACAGCTCAAAAGAATTTGGAAACAGCGTACCTGTTGGAGGGATGAGCCCAGCTCAAAACCTAGAGCTGAAGAAACCTGGAGTTTGGGAACAGTTGGGGAAAAAAAAAAACCAAAACCTGCCTCTGGTCTGACTGTTGCAATCATGGTAGCACTGGACCCAACCCAAGCCCTGCATCTCTGTAAGCTGTGTGTCCATGTAACAGCATTCATGCTTACCTTGAAACAAAACAGAATAATCCTATAGTGGGACTTTTTTTTTTTTCCTTTCTTTCTGAGTCCTTCTTAATGTTTGTACCAGCCTTTCTTAAATCCTGTTTCAGCTGCTACTTATAATCCTAAAGTGGTGTTTGAAATCTGTCTCTGAATTTCAGGGTGTGAAGCCAACTTGAATCTCTTGTCTCCCCATCAGCTCTCCTGACAAGGATAAAGAAGGACAAAATGTTATGCAGACTTGTTGACGGAGGTGAAACTCAGTGGTTGCCAAAGATGGTTTCTGGAAACAGTGCAAACCCTCCACTGAAACCTTACTGGCATGCAAGACAATCTTTGCTTTTTACTAGTAGGCCCAAAACTAACATTTTCATAATAATTTTCCAGTATCAAAGTGATAGTTTTTATCCAAGACAGCTGAATACTACAGAACTGTGTAACAACAATTCAGTGCCAAACATATGCTATGTATATATTTTAACACCTTTGATAATAATAAAAAATGCATGTTCCTAGCAGTTTTCTCAACTTTCATTCAATAACAACATCCTTGAGTTGATGCTTTTTGTTTTCCTTTCATATTATTACGAACCTGTGTTTAATTCTCAGTGCCAGTTTGGCTTTTTAACCTCTCTTTCTACATTCCACTAGTAATGTCTGATTAAGAAATTAGCCTTTCAAGTGCTATAAAAAAATCCAAGAAATACAGTAACACAATACCATGGAAAACTGATATAATCTTTTCAAAACTATAAAAATTGGTCACCCAAAGGAACATCTGCATGGTAAAAATTTTAAACAAACTGGAAGGGAATCAGATAGCTCATAAAGAACCAAGCAGCTAGAAGAGCCATTGGTCGTTTACATATTTTGCTGTCATCCTGACTTGGAGAAGACTATCATTTTGAAGCATGTTTCTTCAGTTTTAGTTACCAGCATCTGGAATGAATTCCAGGATGGAACACTGAAAGTTTTTAAAAGGAAACTCAACCTTACAATAATTATTCCTTAAATCATTAATATGGTGAAAGTGCCAGATGTAAAAATATGAACAAAATAAAATAAAATATGCTCCCAGGTACCACTCAAATCCCTAATGTACATCTGTCTGTTTTCTCAGTTCATTAATATCTCTTGTAGTCTCAGATATTTTTTTTTAATGTAAAAATTTCCACTTGCTTGTTATGTCTTCTGTCTTGCATTAGAGTTATTGCTTTACCTCTCAGAATAACTCTGGCTGTGTACATTGTGGGACTGTGGATCTACTCTAATATAGGTTTTCCTCCAGCAAAAGATAACAGTGTATTCGTCTTCTATCCAACAGCACGGGAAACTTTCGGTGTGATGGATATTCAAGAGGGACACGATCCTGAAAGAGTGGTTTCGTGGCTTTGTCAGCGTGGAGCTCCTCACGGGGTCCAGGTTTCATTCACAGGCACAAGATACGATGCAGTGAGACCCAGGTGTGAGTCCGCTGGGCTTGGGCTAGGACCAAGAGCCTGAAGACCTCGCAATTCAGTCTACGCCTTTGCTCCCTGTTCACACTTTCAAAGCAGCGGATGAAGGCGGCAGCGGGAGGGACAAACGTCACTGTAGATTAATACAAATTGTTTCATGGTCTGTTCTTTTCAGGATGATGATGCAAATCGTAAGGCCAAAATGAAATTCACTTTTGTAAGTGAATCCACTTGAAATGTGATACAAAGAGTTGCACTTAAATAGCTCAGGAGGACCCATTTCATTGAAAGTTCCTGGAACACCTAACCAGACCCCACCAAAGCCCCAGCCATTCATTTGTTTCCACTAATGTCCTCCCTCCCTCCACAAAGAAGATGTCTCCTCAGAGCTCCACTGAGTAGTCTCAGCACCGCTAAGCGTTTTTGCAGATTAATGCTTGTCTGAATGTTACTAATTAGGCCAGGCGACTATATAATGAGATGCTTACAAAGTTTATTCATCACTAAAAATAAATGTTAAGCATCTGGTTTGCAGGCTATTCCCATGTGCCGTTCAGGTCCACATGCTGTACAACCAGATGGAGCTGGAGGGAGACCAATCACAGCGCAGAGGGATTACATGTCTTAAAACCATGGTTAACTTAAATAAGCAAGTTGCCATCCCTCCATAAATCCCACATCTACCACCAGATGTGTGACAAGACTATTGCACAGGGCTTTCTAGCTTGGGCTCCGCTGCTCCAAGGGGGCAGAGGAGAAAGCCGGCCGCTCATGGCAAGGACCATCTCTCCCTTGCACACAGCCCACTTGTCAGCAAAGCCACTCTTTGTTGATGACCATCTGAAAAGAAAGCCCCGATGACTCACAAAGCAGAAAACCATCAAATGGGGCCACGCTAAGTAAACTCTCCTTCTGTCCCAGGCAATGGTGGAAATGACTCATCTCTCGGCTAAGCCTGGGGGAGAGTTTCTCTCTGCCATGTTAACCAAATGTTAAGTGGGTTTCTCAAGATGGTTTTTGCAGTGAAACCATTGGTGATGTTTGCTTACAAGCCCTGATTTAAGTACTCAGAGTAGCAGTAGATCTAAACAAGGATGCTGTGTCTCCTGAAAGCATTTATTAGCTGTGTACAGGCTGACAGAGAAGGTGGGATTGACAGCTGGATACTTTATTTTCCATTTTTGTTCCTGAGCAATGCTATGCAAAAAGCAGCACTTTTCTGGTGTCATGGGCTTCACATTGACTGCGAAAGCAAGATCTGGCAGATCCCAGGTTCTGGGGAAAAGGAGATCATTCCTCATCCAAGAGAGAAGGAAGCGAAACAACCCAATCCAACGTCAGCAGAGAGAAGGGAACAAGATGGGTTTTCCCAGAGCTGGCTGAATCAAACCCTCTAGAGAAGAGGAATATTTAAATTGTATTTCTCTTTTTGGATAGGCTTAGAGGCTGCTTTCAGGTGGGAGCCTTGTTTTGCTGAGCACTGCTGAACACGGAGGAGTTGACTTCTTGTCATCCTCAAAGAGGCAGCCATCCAAGGAAGCAATGCACAAAGGCAGAGCTGATAGAGGAGGTGACTTTAACCATGAAGGTAATTTTTCAGCACTTGTGGTTTGTTCCTAGAAAGGAGCACAAGATGATACGTTCATATCTGGATTTCAAGCACCCCAAAATTCAGGGTTTTCAGATTCTGGGGTTTTTTTTGATTCAGTACCTTACATTGCTAAGGAAACGTAATAAAGTATGTTGCTTCCAGGAACCACAGAGTACAAGTAAACTATGTAGATGAGACCATTAGCATAAGAAAAATACTTCCTTCCTCTGAAATGAGAAATCCGCAAAGCTATCTGAATGTGAGAAGGGAGCTATCTCCACTCTTTAAACCAGCAGCTGGAGAGAACCTTTTAGCTGACTGCTATTAGAACACTGTTAAGTGTTGCGCTCTGCCACATTTACCCAGTTTGCCCAGAAATACAAAATGACCGGATGGACAGAGTAAGATTTTTCAACCTGTCTGACCCCCCAAAATACTAAGATTCTCAAGAGAAACTGTGGCACAGAAGAAGCCCACAATGCCCCAACCTTGGAGAACAGTGAATCCAACCACAAGACGCAAAGCTGCAGGACGTATGACTCCTGAAGCCCCACTGCTCACTGAACAGGCTGATGCTACGTGGTCCAGACGTCCTTTCTGCCTGCTGCCATCCCCTGACACTGCAGAGTCCTCGATGTGGGGTGGAGCACACTAGGAAGAGCAGCGCGGGGCTGCAGTGGATGCGATCCACGCTCGCCTGTGTGATGATAAGCAGAGACACAACAGAGTGTCAGGAAGGGTGGTTTTGTGGTTATGTGGTTCGCCCACGGCCCAGAAAATCAGTCTCCACCAAACATTTTTGCTTTGTTGGAAGCAAGTCCTTTAATGTGGCTGTAAGGCACTGAGAGCACGAGGCAGTTCAGTGTTGTGCTGGTGGGAGCCACATAGGTGTGATGCATGGGGAGACAGACAGGCACATGGACAGAGGAACGATGACAGTCTCATCAAATTTCACTGTGTTATAGCCAGGTTAGACAACAGGGGATGGATTACGGAAAGTTACAGCGAAGCTAGAAAACATTGGGAAGGGTTTAGTAGCACTAGATCAAAGGTGTCCGTCTCGGGAGGGAAAGGAGCTTGAACACATTTTGGTTATGGACACCATCTTGAGCTAGCTGGAAGAAGTGGAGACTTCTTTCAACATCACCCAGTGCAGGAAGAGAAGCCAGGGAAAACTGGGATTGGAAGGTAAAGATGGAGAAGACCCCAGGTCATGGAAGCAGGGTCTTCTGGGGCCAAGCACGCACAGGTGGTGAGGAGAAGAGGGAGAGGACACTTGCCAAACTAAACCCGGGTGGTACTGCAGCAGAAAAAGAGGTAGACGGCAGCCGGGAGGTTGGGAGGCAGGTTCAACCGATGCCTGGAGAGCCAGGTGTAATTCTCATGGCCCATCTGACCAGAAAGGACCAAACTACTTCTGTAGGTAGACCCAGGATCACAATCAACTATCCATATACAGCCGTTATAATGGTTTATTCCAGCTGGAACAAGCCTGAATGCACAACTGAGAATGGGGTTGGGGGAGGTGAGCTATAGGATGCTGCTTTGGAGTGTTTGGCAGGATTAATCCATGGTTCCCCAAGGGAAAATGAAGGTTGTCAAGCTGGCGATAGTAAATAAAACAGCTGATGAAAATGAGGACTGGCCAAATGAGAAGAATATTAAGTAACAGGCATAACGCACCCGCTTGCCTGTGTCCTATTTCCAACATATTTCTTATATTCAATGTATGTTCTATATTTCACCTTGGCAAATGACACACACGTATATCTCCACAGAGAAATCACCAGAAGTTAATTCTACAGAGTTGGGGTATGAGTGCAGGCTCAGTAACAACTCCACATCAGTGCCCCAGGCAGGACATTCTCTATTCTGGTTTATTATTCTCTATTCCATCTCCAAAGCAGGATTAAGCTAAACTATTTGAGAGCAGGCTTAGGACAAAAATGTATGTCCTCATGGGGAACTAGTGCCTGGTGCCGGAACTGAGGCCACTGCTCCACGGTTTTGAGACTACTTGGAAGAACTGAAGTGAAGGGAAAGCAAGTGATAATAGAGACGCAAGTGATAATAGGTGAGGACTGCACAACAGTGCAATTGGAATAATTTTAGAGAAGGTCAAATTGCTCCTAGCAACAATATTTTGTGGGTGGCATGAAAATACTCCTGCTGGCTTGTGTCCATTTTTATTGACAGAACCATCAGTTGCTATCACCTGGGTATTTTGTTCAGTTTTTTTAGTTACGATTTATGGGATAAGTTTAAAAAACTCGGAACCTGTAAATAGATGGTATTGGTGTTTTGGTACAGAAAAAAATTCCTTCCTGACAGCACTAAAGGATTTTACCTATTGCTCTTCCTTGAATCCCTGAAATACAGCTTTTGGGCTCCAGCTACAGGGAAGGTTTGAGGCTTGACTCTTTCCTTTTAGTCCAAAGGAAAGCAATCTCTCAAACAGAGTCAGGGTCTCATGTCCAGTACCTAACAAATGGAAGGGGAATGGGAGTGAGACAGAGCACATTCCACAGCCTGGTGTGTTTAAGGAAAGGGGTATAGCTTTCACTCTCCCGCTGTTAGACAATAATGCGCTGACTGAAAATGTCAAGATTCAGTTTAAACAAAATAAAAAGACTGGAGGGCCCAGGGCAGAGAATTTAAACATATATTAATTAGGGCTTGTAATATTCTGACATTTGCTGGATTTTTAATAAACTGATGAATATTTCCCCTTCATATTTCAGTGACATGAAATCAGTGCAGCACAATTAATTTCAACAAGTTTCAGTCAATGGGTGCTGAAGGAAAACGAACACAGAAAGCGTCACAGACTTGAATTAGAAGTACTCTCACTTTGAGCGAGTGACGTAGAAATCCATTGCCCTCCACATGAGAAAATTGCAGCTCAGGACCTTGAGAGGAATTTATTCACTTGCAGTAAGTGATTTACTTAAATAATAATAATTACACAAAAAGAAGAGGAAGGCAGAGAGAACAGATGATTAAAGCTCCCTCAAGAATGCAACAGAACGGAGTAAAAGACATCCCAAATGTGGAAGCACAACACTTATACTTATGTTAGCATGAAGTCTTAGCTTCATATGTTCATAACAAACCAACAGGGAGAAAGAACATTTTATGGAAGACCTTGAAGGTTCATTTGTTATTATAGCAATGAGCACTAGAGCAATGTCTCTTTACTAGGTTATAATCTCTTCAGTGGTGCTTACGTGAGTGGTTCAGAAGGTACCAGTATCTAACCAGAGCAGCAACACTTCCACACAATGAGCCACTGAATGTTGTAGGTTGCTATAAATGTTCCCAACCTCTTTAGGATGATTCCTTCCTCTTTTGTTAGCTACAACAATATTTCTTTACGCAGTGAGAGACTTCAGTCATAGACTGGGCCCCTGTTGTGCAAGCTCTGGTTTAAACTCCCAAGAAGCACAAGCCTGGCCCAGGGCCATTTGGGAAATTTAGACATGAGTTACAGCTCAGGACAAAATGGCACAGCAATAACAAAAGCCACTACGTTGGTACAAATTGAGATACAGAGCACAACTCTAGTGTCTGAGGAAAAGCAACTGGACAGACGCTAATTCTTGCATCACTTAATGTGTTATAGCACACGTACTCAATCATGGCAATCCTGAAATAGTCACATACACATGACCATGCTCTCCTCCTGCTAGTAAGTGAAATTTGTGTGCATGTGGGGGTCTTAGCTTTGCTAAGAGAAACCCTGGGGTGCAGTTATCATAGAAAGAAATTGACTGAGAATGTACATTCTGTAATAAAGAGAAATTTTTTAGCATTTAAAATGTTAGCTCTCACACTAAGCACATGGCACTCAAATCCTACACATAAGAAAGTTCAAGCAGAGAACAGAGCTGGACATCCTCTTTCCAGATTTTAGTGAAATTTTAGATTTTGAAAATAAAGCAATCACATTTATCCGTATTTTTTTCAAACTATCAATCTACAAAATTTTGAACTAAAAAACTGAGAATCTTGAAATCTAAATAAACCGCAGTTTAACAAAAGTGAAAAGTATTTCAAATAAACATTAAAAGGGGATTTTTTTTAAGTCATTTGGCTTCAAAATGACAGAAAGTGGTTTTGTGTTAGGTTGTGCTTGTTATTATTATTCCTATTATTATTACACTCTTGTTATTGCCAGTATTAATAAAATACTTGTATGCACTAAAGCCTAAGAATGTCCATCAGAGACCCACGTGCTGGGTATTTTACTGATGTTTATTTGAAAGACTGTCCTTGCCTCGAAGAACTTCTAATTTTCTGTTGCGCCCAGGGGAACAGAGAACAGAAATAGTTGCTTAGCACAGGAGCTGGATTATCACAGATCCCCAGTGTCACAAGATACATCAAAACCCAGTCCATCATCATCAAGAGTAACACAGGAGACCTGAGGTGACCCAGGCAAGCGCAAAACACCACTGTGTCTTAGTGAGAAGTAGACCTGACCTGAACAGCTTTCAGACTAAACAGATGCAGAAACAGCTGGGATGAGAAGAAAAGAGAGAGGAAAATATTGATTCAGTCTTACAAATCAGGAGGTTAGAAACTTCAGCACTGAGCTAGCAGATCATGGCATGGTGGAAGAGTTTCCCAAAGTCACCCAGATACAGCAGATCCCCAATGTCCCAGCCCGGAGTTAAAACCACAAGGGCATTCTTTGCAGATAGCACAGCGTGCGGCAGGAAGGGTATCTGAGAAGAAAGTGCTCTAAGGGAGTCGTTACAGTGTCAAGTAGCTAATACGTAGTAGGATAGTGTTTAATTAACATGGCTCAATGAGCTACCGCCACCTGGCTGGACCATGGTCACTGATTATATGGATGTTCTTACTGAAACTGGAAAGTTTTAAACCTGCAAAAACTGTCTTTCTTGGGGTCTAAGCCAAGGCTGCTTACCCTGCCACTAGAGCAGGCTAAGGGCTTTGGCACCTGCCCAGGTACCTAGACCCAAGCTCTGGTCCCAGCCCTTCCCTGGAAGCTGTGCTACTGCCAGCAGAGGTCAATGGACAGGAGACCTGTTTGCTTTTACACCTCCAGAGCTTACCGCTCGGCACTGTAATGTCAACAATTTATTTCAATTAATACTTCAGGCTGGCAGTGGCAGCAGGGCAGACCTGCTGCAGGGTGCCTCTGGGGAAGGGTTTGCTGCTCCAAGCTGTGAGGGCAGTAACTGCATCTGCCACCACGGCTACTTTTAACAGGAGCCCAAATCAGTCCTAACCTGTGCCCATGGCTCGTCCGGGGGCTGTGGGGCTGCTGGCAGCTCCTCATGCCCCCATATATTTTGGAGATCACCATCTAGCCCCCACAAGCCCACACAGGACATGCAGAGAGACTCCTCTCAGCCCCTATCGGGCATTACCAGCATCAGTCCCAGCGCACAGACTAGAGCCCTCCTGTCTCCACTTCAAATTAAGTCTTAAAATATGGGCCAGATATGATGGATTTGTAGACACTTGCTTAGGGAAGAAAGTGCTGCAGGGGATTCATTACACTACGGGCTGACAGCTGATACCTAAGTATTGCAAAACCCGTGGGGTTTCCAGAAGGAGCTTGACATGAAATATGTGGTGAAGGAGCAGTGCGGGCTGCAGAAGCCACGGCACCCTGGAGAGACAGATGTGAAATGGAAATTACTGAGGCCGGTGATGGCCACAGAAAGAATAGGGAGCTGGGAAATACCCAGCCCAGTTGGAAGAGATCTGGGATGGGGGGGAGACAGGAATACTGGATCCCAAATAAGAGGAGTTCTTCTCCCTTTCTGGGGCAGTCCTCCTTATAACCTGTGCAACTCAAAAGATAAGCTCTTTGTGATGGATGTTGGTGATTTTGGCATTAGATTTATAGCCTGTTTTACAGGAATGGGAGTCTGGAGACCTGGATTCTTGTATCTCGACCCTGCTATCGATTTCCTGAATAACCTTAGTGAGTCGCACAGACCCACCTTTTCAAGTGTGGCAGCCTGAAGTTCGGTGCCAACCCCATGGTCAGCCCCACAGCAAATCCCTCCTACGACCTATAAGGCCCACTTTGTGAATTGGGAAGTTGGCCTCAGTTCTGTGAGCCTCCGTTTCCTAAACTGTTGCTAACGGTATTATCCTTCTGCAAGGTCCTTCCAGAGGCTCCATTTATTCATGCTCACAAAAAATAACAAATGCAGGGACAGAGGAGGTATGGAAAAGCAAGCCAAATAAAAGCATTATCTGAAAACTGCATCACCACATCGGCAAGCGGAGCTGTATCAGAGGGGGCAGAGGAAACCCTTGTTTCCCCCACCTCCCTCCAATCCTTCACTCACACCCACCCCTGCAGAGACCCGACCAGAAAGAGACTAAGTTGATACCAAAAAACAGAAAACAGCAAACCCCGCAGGATTATCTAAGACTACCCCAAATAAACCCACAGAAAAAAGGCTCATAAGTACTTGGTACTCATTCAGCACATGTCATCTGATAATCTTGGGGCAGCTTACAATGTCTGGCTAGGGAGCAGCAGGCCCAGGCACTTCTAAAGAGCAGACTAAGTTAGATGACTAAATATGGTATTTTTTTATGAACTTGGAGCACCCACTTTGGAGTGCTTGGCCCAGGATTGATTCCTTTTGAGACCTAGGCCTTTGATCTCACTGCTAGACAAAATAATTAAAGGAACTGAAATACAATCGAGGTTTCTTTCCAGCTTAAAAAAATTTTAAAAAAAATACTTGGATATCTTTTTTTGGACTCTTCAGATAAAACGTCACATAGAAAAACAACATGGTGTCTCTCGAGCTTATTCCATCAGCTCCCTTCTTTTGAGCCCACATGTGAAGCTACTCAGATCTTTTATTGGGAGGGAGAAAAATTGGAAGCATCAGGTAACCCCAGGGGAGATGCTCAACTTTAAACCAGACACAATTCGCTCTAAGGACCATTACCTAAAATGTTCTTTTCATACTGAAATGCCCCTGCTGAGGGATTTTGTTTTGAAAGGGGGCCTCTGTTTGGAAAGAGGGTTTTCTTTGTTGATGCACACACAGATTTGGTAATTTGGGTGGTGCTTCATTTTTCTTGAGCCAGTACTCACCAGCCTGCTTGATAGCTCCACTTTAGTGACAAAGATGATCTGCATCCCTCACAAAACACACAGAAGATTCCATGGCTGGAGCAGGAGGGAGAAGAGGTCCATATCATAAGATTGGGGAAGGATTTGATGGGTTCCTGCTAGCTCCTGCCACCCAGTCTGAGGTCTCAAGACTAGGTCAGAACAGCCCAGTTGTGCTTTTTCTCCTCTCAGCGAGGAAAGAGAGTGGCAGAGTGGTTGAGGGTGTTTCCTACAGGTCCCAAAGGTGCCAACTGGAGCCTTACTTGGATTTTATGCTATAAAGTGTCCCAAATTAACCCTAGTGGGAAAGAATATCTGGTAATTTGGAGTAAGGCATCAAAAGCAGATATGACACAGTAACTTCAATCACCTCCCTGGAGATCTTAGGTTCTTCAAGTAGGCTACATCACTTATGAGGACTAAAAAAGTCAACTTTAGGTGTTTCCGTAGCAAATTTCGATACCTAGAGAGCGAGGTCTGAGTGAAGCCTCTAATGTTACCAACAATCTAACCTTGTCTCTTGGCATAAGCTAGTTTTGCGTCCTCTGACCATAAACTGGTGTTCAAAAGCCCGTGCCTAGAATTTTAGTGAAAAATCAATATTGACCTAAAAGGGCACTGGTTTTATCCTTCACACTCACCTTCTATCATGAAGGTATCTTTCTCCCCCCTGCCACCTCTTTTTCTCTTGCTTCCCTTTTTTCCCCTTCCGTCTGAGATCCTGACAAGGTAGGAAGGCAGAAGACTGATTTCCTCGTCACAGAGCCAGTTAAAATGGCTATTTTGGTGATGCTCCCAGCCTCAGATAGGTAGCCAGCACTGAGGCAAACCCAAGCGTGACCACACAGTCTGTGAGTCCTGGGCTGGCTTTGAAACCCTTTGGAGCAAGCACATCCCACTCCTTGCAAGCGTTTCGTACAACATTCCTTCATTTTACATTTTGTTCTGTGGGAGTACATTTGTTATTAATCACTGGCACATTAATACAGTGCTTTCTAACAGTTAAACCAGATATTCCATCCTAGCAACTCAAATTAATATTTGTTTGAATAATCTATTTAAGATGATGTCTGGCCAGCAGTGTGGTCTGGCTGGCAGCACTCTGCTCTCCCAAGCGGACGTTTTCATTTGGTTTGTTCCATATTTTCTTCCTCTGCTCTTATTTTATATCGTCCCCAAAAATCTTCCATTCAAATTGCTTTCTCCAGCAATGGTTCCTCTTGCATTCAGTCCATGTAGGTCAAAGTACTTTTTTCATTGCTTGTCCTAATTGTTTTGGACAAATGACTCTATTGAAACCAAATATTTTTGAGGAACTTATTTTTGTGGCTTTTTGTATTATTTAAGATTCAAGTTTAGATACATATTCTGAGTACAAAATATATATGATACATGAAACAAAATATGCTGTTTGTATGCGTATATGTGCATCTGTATTTATTCTATTATTTTGCAGCATGGCCATTGATTACATATATATCATCGCGCTGATGTTGTTTTAAGGATTGTCCTCCGGAAGATCAAAGTCCTCCTGTCTTAATTAATTTCTACCATGATAAAAATGATAAAAAACTTGAGAATAATCAGACACGGATTTGGGATGGATATAAATGCTCTCCTTTTTTGAAAGATTTGAAGTCTGAAGACAACTTTCACAGTTCAAACTTGTCTCTAGAAAACACAAATGAGCAGCAATTCATGTCCAGTAGCAATTTCTCCACTGAATCATGCTCAGACTCTGGTCCAAAGTCCTTCTGTGTTTGGAGGAAGTATGAAGCTTTTCTGGCTTGGATTGGCCACAGACTTCCTTGGAAAACAAAATTTTCAGAACTGTTCCTTTTCAGAATGTTGCACTGGTAGAAATTTGCTTTGACAACACCCCTCTGAGGTACAGGGATCAGTGTAATGTGCTCTGACTTCACAAGATGTTGTGAACACAACCTGTGCAGTGGGAGTCAAATTTGCCCTGTCAGCTCTCGACCAGGTCCACAGAGAATAAGTGTACGGGAGGAGGTAAGAACACAAGTTATCCAGACCTCAGTATCTTTCAAAGGCTAAGACACTGTATGTGTTGTGGGGCATTATTGTTTCTTTTTACTTAAGTACGTTTTCAGAAATCTGTTTCAATCAACTGTGATTGCAAAAAAATAGCTGCAAATGACTGCTTCCCGATGAAATCTGTACTAGGAAAATGATTATATTGTATCATATAAAAATTTCCCCTCATCTAAAGAAGTGTTTTCTGTAACACTTTCCACTGAGATTAAAAGATACTCTTCCTTTTGCCAGAAGAACTAATTATTTTTCTCCAGCTGCAAAACAGCAGATAAACAACGATGATCAGTCTAATAATTCCCTCCTCACCCAAGGGAAATCAAGGTGGGTTTTTTTAAAAAATTGAGATAAATGGATATCTTTTCCTGAAAACCTGTGTTTAAATTGATAACCACAACAACTTCCAAGAGGAAGTTGCACAAATCTTTACATCACAGATGATTTCCCTTTATTTGAAGTCTTCCAAAAAAGTAGAATCCTGGAAATTATGTATGTTTGAGTCCTTATTTAATTTATTTTAGTCATATAATCATTGCTAGAAGAAAACAGCAGAAACCAGAAAAGTGATCTGCCTTTCTGTTGTATAACAGTTGCCCTATCAAATTTCAGACTGGGATATTTATTCTTGGAGACACAGACTATAGCATATATCCATCATACATATATTTACATTAATCTACAATTACATTCATCCAAAGACACTCTGTATAATTGTTGCAATTTATATGTCCCTTTATGATTATAAAGTAAAAAGGGTAAATAAACTGGCAAGATCCTCGACCACATGACCGTCTCTTAAAAAAAATCCATGGCCGTCTTCTCCTAGGTATTCCAGAGAAAGCCAAAGTCTGAGTTTGACAAACTATGCACTCCCCTGACTTCATGTCCACCTCTCCTAGAAGCTCCTAGCATGAGGGCACGGGGAACCCTCTGCTGTGCTAGCACCTTCCGTGTGTTCCTCCACAGGAAGATGTTGCCCTGGGAATGCAGTTTTGCCCCATTAGGCACACTCTAAGGTCAAAAGGCCCACTAAGATCTAGTCCACTTTACCAGGGTCCCACAAGGACATGAGAAGGGACATGGAGAGTTTCTTTCACGCTCAACACAACATAAGAACCGTTGACACCTGGGAGGGACTGTTCAAAACCTACACTGCAGCTGCAAACTAGCAGTTGTACTGTAAGCATAACCTGCTACAGACATGGTAAAGAACAGAGTAAACTCTTCGCTTCTAATCCAGAAACACCTGCACCTTTTGGAGGTTATGGCTCGTTTGTTGCAAATATATATCACCCCAAAAGAAGTCGCTTCAGGTTGTCTGATGATAATTTCATATTGGAAATTCTCTTTTCTACCTGAGGCAACACTTTTCTTATTGTGATATCTTGCCATCTCAAAGTTCAGCTAGAAAAAAAGGTGGTGACCAGAACAAAGATACCCATGAACCAAACAAACCATTGACACAGAAGCCAAGTCTAGACTATGAAATTCCTCTCCATGAGAGTGAACAACTACCAGAGGACCTCAGCACCCACAGAACCACATGAGAAATCAACCTCTTTAAACTCACCAGCCTTCAACAATTTCTGTGCATCCATGAAACTTTCACTCAATCAAAAATTATAATAGCAAAACAGTAGCCCATAATTCATATACCAGGCAAGATATTTTCTCCTAAAGTCCAGAGAAGAGGACTAGGAACTAGAAATATGTTGTTACAGCTGTATCGGTTTGTAGATACGTAGAAGAGCTACAGATACTACTGTGCTGTAAGGCAAATTGGGACATTCAACCAGATATTAGCAGGTTGGTAGATCACTGAACACGGAACATCTTTACTACTACATAACCAAATTTTACGTAAAGGAGACACCTTTAAACACTTGCAATTCCTTTTTATGTACAGCAGTTAGTAGGATGTAGCAATTTTATTATTCTGTGCTTATGTGCAAGACCTTGTCTTTGGTCTTGAAATTAGTCCAGGACAAACCCTTTCTATCAGCTCACTTCTGAAACTGAAGAGTGTTCAGCTAATCTTTGTAGAAATCTACTGCAATCAAATTTGCTCAGAACAAAAGCCAATATACCATACTCACTTTAAAAGCTCTTTTTTGTCATTGACCTTGGTGTGAAAGCAGTATGTTCCATTGCTATTTTTTCTCCTCTATTGTTTACCTTGAAAAGCAGCTGGTCCTTTATTAATATCTCACTATCTGACTCAAAGGCAGAGTATTTTAACTCCTTTCAGGAGTTATTGTAACTCCTTTTCTAACAGACCCTTCCCTTGACCTCACTCCCACTCTCGCCACCTACAGAAGATTTCCAGGAAGGTTAGAATGGAGATTTGCAAAACAAAAATGGTGTAAGATTTTCATTCTGCATCACTAGGTGGCAATTCTTAATTATCAGTGGGGCCAAGAGGCACACAGTACTGACTGAGTTCATAAAAAAGTATTTATCACTGATTCGTAGATCTGGGGGGAGAAGAAGGAAAGGAGAGATTTTTCCTGAAAAAAACGTAGGCCTGCTTTTTGGTGCTTTGGTTTGTTTTTAATAAAAATTTTTGAAAGAAGAAATGGGAGCAAATGTTTCCATTTTTTTAGTATTAACGTTAAAAAGTTCCAGTATTTGTTAAAACCACCTCTAACATTAAGCCCTTGCAGCTCCTGTTTAAGTCCATGGGAACTGTGAGCCCTTCCAGACTGGACCCTCTAAATGCTGGCTTGCTGTAACCGACTTCACATATAGCCAATTCCCGAGTCTTTATCCAGGTTTTACTCAGCCTTTACTCAACTAAAGCTCCCACTTAGGGGCAGTAAATAAGGACGTTAGGAACTAGCCCAATGGATAGGTTCCACAGCATGCAAGACAATTATTATTAAGCGTGGGCGTTAGTCAGCAATAAGCCCTCCTCCACCTCTTAAACTTTTGGTGTTCCCACAAGGGAAGCTATTGAAAGCCTGTGCTTTGTAAGTTCAATTCCCTTTGCTGGCTTATAACACAGCTGCTATATATTATCTTATACATTTGACCACAAAGGTGCATTCTATAGGCAAGATTCATCCACTCATGCCATCCCTTTTTATTCATTCACCGCTTTTCAGTGTAATGTTTGGGGACCCTGTTCTCAGCCACTTGTACACTTCAGCACTTGAAACACACCAAGAGGGACAATCGCTTGACTGATATCTCCATCTTAGTATCTATACCCGTCTCTCTGTTTCTCTAGCTTTCTACCCAAGAAAGCTATGCGCCAATTGTGCTATCATAAAGCAGAGTGTTGGGCTGTTTTGTGATGATGAAGAACCATGCAATCACAAGCTTTATTGCATACCATCCCATCCAGTGACCCCTGTTCTTATCATGAGAGCCCATTCAAGGGGAAATTACACCAGACTTCAACGGGGAAAGTGTCCCTCTGTTTCCAAGCTATTCAGGACAAAAGGTGAGACCCGCAGAACAAGCCTCTTCTGCTTTAATG